>NC_036258.1:6431197-6435212 GCF_002742605.1 Olea europaea var. sylvestris | reverse complement strand
CATGCAATATTGCATTCTTAAGCTCTGGGGTTGTGAAGCTCTCTATGCAGGTTTACTGGTATGAGATGACGGCGCTTAACCAGTTTTGTAGCTGGGCTTCTATCTATGGCCGTATGCAAGTTACTATCACCCACCATGGAATATGATGCTTGCAGCTCCTCGACAGCATATTCCAGTAACTCCTTGCAATCCTCGACTGCCATCTTTTGGACCGGGTTATTGGCTGCTTGTCCAATCTTTAAAGACCTATTCCTTGTACCTTGCACCTCTTCAACGGCTACGTTAATTGTAGCCTGGAGAAAATCATTTGGAGTGGCGCTAGCATTGTTGGCCAAAGAGGACGTGCTATTGACACACGCCCTCTTATAATCGGTTCAGGAACAAACGGACGCGACCGACTTGTTGGTGGTGGAGAGTACCTGACCGTCCTCGTCTGTGGTCGAATGATGATGATTTACTCCGGCAATTAGACCAAGGACGACTCCAACGACGAGGAAAACCAATACTCCTAAGAGAAGGGCTTTGTTCATGATGGCTACTTTTGTTTAGGTTGCCTGTTATTTGATTATTATCGGTGATAAAGAATTCAGTTTGACTCTTATACGTATGCATGGAGGTTGTTTTGAGTAAATAAGGATGATGGCTAATAAAGTTTTCAGGGATGGGAGTGGATGTGTTGACTTTAGGTGGTTATATGAGAACAGGGGCTGAGAAGAATCAGAAAGACTAATGATAACAGTCAACAATAGTAGTATTAATAATGCGAAAAATGCTACTCAACCAGGTGCAAAATGATACTCAAAAACAGGATGTCGAGGTGACCTCGGCCTTTAGATCTAAAAAAAAAAAAAAGTGAAATCGGGGGTTGAGGTGGCTGTTTTGAGCTTGTTACTGAACCTGGCTCAATAGCAGGGCTATAATAATGATACATCGTCCCTCTCCCAATATTTCGCTAAAATCTTTGTCCCGTCCAGTTCAGTCCAGTCCCATCTCGTCTCGTGATCATTAAAAGATCAAATAGTTGCTTATATTGAACCTTCAACTATATCATCATAAATCGATGAAGAAATCTCAATTGGATCATATAACTTTAATTTGTTTCAATCATATTGTTGAGCTTAAATTTCTTTTCAATATTATGGTTGGTTCAGCTAAAAATCATATTTTGGTAAATTTTGATAAAAGATAATAAAATATATATTTGAAAAGTTAATAAAAGTTATGGAATTTTATCAATGTTTGATTTAAAATGAGTTTTAGGGAATGGAGTCAAATTGAGGCTTAGCCCCTCTTTGGGCTCCATTACTTACAAAATACATTTAGCCCCCATTCTCATATCATTCTCATTCTTTTTCTCTCTCTTATTTTCAATCACACAATTTTCTATAAAATAACATTACACACAAATCAAAAACTTTTCATTCTTTTTTAACTACACATTTTTTAAAAAATACTATTCCATCCATTAAAATTAGCTGAGAATGGGGGCCAAACGGGGGTTTAAGGGTAATTGGCACAAAACGTCAATATCTTTTAAGTTTATTGTGAAAAACGTCTCAACCTTTCATTTTTTTGACATTTTTGTCCCTACCTTTTACATTTCTTTGCGCAGAAGGTTCTTTTAATTAATTTTTGACAATTTTACCCTCCATTCAAATAAAATAAAAAGAAAAAAATAAAGAATTAATTGCAATAATAATCCCAAAATTTCAAAAAAATGACAAATCGGTCACAATTTATTATGAACTAAAAATTTTAAAATTACCAAAAAAAAAAAAAAAAGAGGGGAAACTTGAATGTGCAGAGAAATAATCAAGAAATAGAGAAATTTTTGAACCATAGCCAATGAAACTGAAAGTCTTAAAAAATGGATAAGCATAAATCTCAATTTTTATTCAAGGGTAATTGGCACAAAACGTCCCTATCTTTCAAGTTTATTGTGGAAAACGTCTCAACCTTTTATTTTTTGACATTTTCGCCCCTACCTTTTACATTTCTTTACGCAGAAGGTCCTTTTCATTAATTTTTGACAATTTTACCCTCCATTCAAATAAAACAAAAAGAAAAAAAATAATAAAGAACTAATTGCAGTAATAGTCCCAAATTTTCAAAAAAAATGGCAAATCGGTCACAATTTATTATGAACTAAAATTTTTTAAAATTACCCAATAAAAAAAGGGGGAAACTTGAATGTACAGAGAAATAATCAAGAAATAGAGAAAATTTTGAACCATAGCCAATGAAACTGAAAATCTTCAAAAATGGGTAAGCATAAATCTCAATTTTTATTTAGTGAAAAGTAGATGTAAGGCTTGAGGCAAAATTCACGTAATCTTCAAAAAATTTCATTTCCATTGGTTATGATTAAAAAAAATTCTCCATTTTTTGATTATTTTCCTGTACATTCAAGTTTCTTTTCTCTATTTAATTTTAAATTTTTTTAGTTTATAACTGATTTATAATTTTTTTAAAAAAATTGGGACTATAATTGCAATTAATTCTTTATTTTTTCTTTTCTTTTATTTTCTTTTTGTTTCATTTCAATGGAGGGTAAAAATCGTCAAAACGACCTTTTGTGCAAAGAAATGTGAAAGGTAGAGGCAAAAATATCAAAAAATGAAAGGTATGAATGTTTTTAACAATAAACTTGAAAAGTAGGGACGTTTGTGCCAATTACCCCTTTTTTTAATCTTCTTTTCAATCAGAGATTTTCTAATAAAATAATATTACATATAAATTTAAAATTTTTCATTCTTTTTAATAACTCATTTTACAAAAAAAAAAAAACTATTACAAAATGCATTTTTCCCAAATTCTAATTATAATGGAGCTCAAATAAGGGCTTAATGTTGCTTTATAAATTGACAACAATATGACATGTCTTATGTTTTAGGTAGTTTTTGAAAATCAACAATAATTTCATGTGACTGAGAGTACTCCTTGCTCTATTCACCCCCAATTTCAAGATTTTATAATCACGATATTGGAGTCTTAAGAATAATTTTGCCTTCTAAGTTCAGTGGCAAGGCAAATAAACTACAGATTCAGCCCTTGTTTGAATCCCATTTTTTCTTTAAAATACATTTTTCAACAGTGATTTGACATCATTTTAATCACACATTTTTCAATAAAATAATATTACACGTAAACTCAATTTTTTTTATTTTTTAACTACATATTCTCCATCATAACACTATTCAAAATGTATTTTTTGAGAAAAATGAGGATCAAACAACTCCTTAAGATAAATTGAAATTTATTACAAGTGATCCGATTGCAACAAATTGAAGTTGTGTGAATTAATCGAGATTTGTAGGATTTTCAGTGACCGGAAATGAAATTAACCCTAATTTTTTTTGTGTTAGTGAATTATTTTTCTTCTATCTCATTGAACTCTTTTATTTTGTTTCTAACAAGAAAATTGTAAAAAACATTAATTATAATATTGACTTTATTGAAAAGTAGAAATAAAATTAAGCAGGGGGTAATTTTTAGTTTGGCCAAGTCAAAGGGGCAATTTTTCACTTTAACCAAAAAAAACTTGCCTATCACCAAAATAGCCTTTTATTGAGTAAAAGACAAAAATACCCTTAAGTAGTTTATATAATTACAAAAATAGAATTTTGTTACAAAAGACAAAAATACCCTTAACTTACAAATTAAAAAATCAAACACTTTTCACTTTATATTTAATTATTTATTTTAAACAATTACTCAAATTAATATTAAATTTACTTTCTTGTTTAAATATTTCATTAATTAATTATCTTAATCGATTATGTATATTATTTATTTAATATTTAATTTCTTTATTTAATTATTTATTTAATCACTTGCTTAAATAAAAAATTAATATTTAATTTGATTTCTCATTTAAATATTTTATTAATTTATTATCTTAATTGATTATGTATATTTAATAAATTATTTAATTATTTATTTTAAACACTTATTCAAATAAAAAATTAATATTTAATTTTGATTTCTCTTTTAAATATTTCATTAATTAATTATC
>NC_036258.1:6430793-6431070 GCF_002742605.1 Olea europaea var. sylvestris | reverse complement strand
TGGTTTCTCGTTTAAATATTTCTCTATTAATTATCTTAATTGGTTATGTATATTATTTATTTAATATTTAATTACTTTATTCAAATTATCACTTATTTAAATAAAAACAATAATATTTATTTAAATGTCTTATTTAAATATTTCTTTAATTAATTGTCTTAATTAGTTATGTATGTTATTTATTTATTGTTTAATTACTTTGTTTAATTATTTATTTAATCACTTAATTAAATAAAAAATTAATATTTAATTTAATTTCTTATTTAGATATTTCATT
>NC_036258.1:6427369-6429675 GCF_002742605.1 Olea europaea var. sylvestris | reverse complement strand
TAAATAAATCAAATATGGATATAGATCGAACCGATCCGATCCGATATCACTAAAACATTCCAAAATGATATTTTAGACCTTCTATTATAATAAGTGAGTCCATCAATATAGTTCAAATATTTTTTAAAATAAATAATTAATTAAAATCTTGTTGGGCTGTGATTTTCAATGAAAAAATAAATAAAATTTTTATTTTTCTAATTTTTTCATTTCGGATCTAATTTCTGATAATATAGTTAATCGGATATGAATTTAACATTCAAATATCTGTTGGATTATTGGATTGGATCAAATAGGATAATTATTCTTAACAGATCGAATCGAATTTGAGGAGATCCGATCCATTTATAACCCTAACTTCAATGCAAAGATTCCACAATCGTCCTGGTTCGAATTCACAGAAGAGGTTGGGCAACGTACTGTCAACGAATGTTCTCTTCTTTGCCTCGATGGTGTACGGGAAAATAATGTGTTGTGATAGCAATCTAGTCCTCTTACTAACCATTTGCTTTGACGCATCAATAAACATATTTCTTACATAATGTCACTTTCATCGTCTTCTCCGGCATAATTATCACATTATCCAAACTCGCGACATTATCTGTCAAGTTGGGGGGTCATTTCCGGCATAGTTGTGTATATTAATGTGTGTTTAGTTTATCAGCTCTATGCCACGTTCGATACTAAAAATTCAATGTACTTCAATTAGGGCTGTCAATAGATTGGATTTTGATCTGAATTCGATGAAATTAATGGGAGATAGATTTAGGGTCTCAATCGGAAGATCCAATCAAGATTCAAATCCGATAATCCGTTTACTAAATAAATCAAATATGGATATATGTCAATCTAATCTGATAAATAAATAAAATCTTGATTTATCTATTTTTTTCAATTTCGAATTGGATATCCAATAACATAATTAATTGAATATGGATTTAACATTCAAATATCCGTCGAATTATTGAATCGGATCGGATAGGATAGGATAATTATTATTAGCGAATCGGATCAAATTTGAGCAGATTCGATCCATATATCCGATCCATTTACGGTCCTAACTTCAATGCGAAGATTTCACAATCACCCCGAGTCGATTTCACGAAAGAGGTTGGGCAACGTACCGTCAACAAATGTTCTCTTTTTTGCCTCGATCGTATACAGAGAAACAATGTATTGTGATAGCAATCTAGTTCTCTTGCTAACTATTTGTTCTGGCACCTCAATAATATGTTTCGTACAGGGTGTCATCCAAACTCGCGATGTTATCTGTCAAGTTGGGAGTCCTTTTCGGCATAGTTATGTATATTATTTATTTAATAATTAATTACGTTGTTTAATTATTTATTTAATCACTTAATTAAATGAAAAATTAATATTTAATTTAATTTCTTATTTAGATATTTCATTTATAAATTATCTTAATTGGTTGTGTGTAGTATATATCTAATATTTCATTACTTTATTTAAATAAATTTTACAATATATATATAATTATTTCATAAATAAAAAAATATTCACCTTGTTAATGACCATGCATGCATCGTCGTATTTCTTGAATGTATCTCCCAACTGTGTCAGAATTACCGTCATAAGTAGGATCGATGTAACAAGTCTGCGTGCTCCTCATTCAACAAATATAGGACTAATGCGAAGCAAGCAAAGTTATAGTTCGACGCAACTTTGTTAGCAATATGTCTCATGGCAGTGTTCAAATGGCAATCCATCTTGTAAAATTTAAAATATTTATATTTCTTTGTTATTTATGTCAATTAATTATTTTTATTGCTTAATTAACATTTAAATTACTTGTTTATTGAATTTATTTCAATTAATTATTTATTATCATTTAAATAATCATTTAATTATTTGTCATTCAAATAATCATTTAATTATTATTTAAATGTTCACCGAGTTAATAATCATGCATCGAAATTTCGAAATGACGTACAACATAAATCACAAATGAATAATACTTACCTCAAGATCGTTGAGGAGAGCTGATAACTGTCAGCTTTGTCCCCATGGATAGTTGTTAAATGTGTTAATGTCATCAACAACTTCCAAATCTAGAACTAATGCGAAGCTGATAAAATTATAGTTCGACGTAATTTTATCGAGAATCTGTCTCATAGCGACGTCCAAATGGTAATTCATCTTGTAAAATATAAAATATTTAGACCTTGTATAAGAGAAAATAGATAGAGCATAATATTTGAAAATTAAATAGTTTATTTACTTATTTAAATTGTGTATTAAATATTTAATTGTTAACTATTTATTTAAATTGTTCATTTAAATTATTT
>NC_036258.1:6427085-6427199 GCF_002742605.1 Olea europaea var. sylvestris | reverse complement strand
TTGAATGTTAATTATTTATTTCAATTGTTTATTTAATATTTAATTACTTATTTTTATTATTTATATTTATGGTTGATTTAAATCACTTATTTAATACTTAAATGTTAATTATTT
>NC_036258.1:6375151-6426581 GCF_002742605.1 Olea europaea var. sylvestris | reverse complement strand
GCTTATTTTTATTATTTTATGAATGTTTAAATATTTATTCAAATTCTTTATGTATATTAGTTATTTAATATTTAATTATTTCGTTTAATTTTTTTACTAACACTTATTTTCATCATTTATTTAATATTTTAATTGCTTATTTTAATAATTTTACTAACACTTAATTTAATTATTTGTTTTTAATTAATATTTAAGTACTTTTTTTAATTCTTTATGCATATTGCTTATTTAATATTTACAAATTTATTTTAATTGATTTGCAGAAATTTAATTTGATTGATATTTTAATTTTCTAATTTAATTGCTTATTTATTATTTTACAGATGTTTAAATATTTATTTAAGTTCTTTATGTATATTACTTATTTAATATTTAATTATATCTTTTAATTTTTTTACTATTACTTAACATAAATAAGTAATTAAAATTAAATTGGCAAATAATAAATATTTAGATAAATAATAAAACATTTATATTAAGCATTTCAAAGAAATAATTTTAAATACATAATATACATTAAAATTAAACAATTCAAATAATAATTAAATATTAGACAACACAATGTAAGTAATTAAAATAAATAGTTAACTTAAAAAATTAAAGAAAATAAATAAATAAGCAATTAAAAAAAAATTTTGAGCCTCTGACGGTCGGCCCAGATGACTGGGCCGTCTGGGCACCCAAGCGACCCAGTTGACTGGGTCGTCTGGGCACAGTTGACTGGCCTAGACGGCCCAGTCAACTGGGTGCCCAGACGGCCCAATCAACTGGGCCGTCTGGGTGAGTCTGGGTCATCTGGGCATGCCTAATCGGTCCAGTAACCTGGGCTTACGTCTCCTTTGTGGAGATCATCGGAAAACTCCATTTTCGACGATCTCTACTCCATTTTCCTCCTTCCAAACTATTATGCTTACCCAAAAATTATGTATTTTTCCAAAAATCAACACATGTATATAAAATCATGTTTTTTTTTCCAAAAATCAACATAAAAACTTTAAATATGAGTCGTCTATTTTTTCTTTTTTATCAGTGTTACAGTAATTTTTCTCTTTCCTTACTATCTTCTTTAAATAGTAAGGATAAATTTGGATTTCTCTTGATTTTCAATATTTTAAACATTTTGCTTTTTTTTCTTTTTTTTTTTAATTGGTCAAAGGCCTTTTTGGAAAACTGGACCCGGCTGTTGGCCACTAATTCCTCGCACGAACACCCTAGAACCCGGCCGTCCCAACCCCGTGTTCACTCAGAGAGTCACGATTCCCAAATCATCCAACTCGTTCTTCTTTCCGATGACGATCCATGAAAGTCTTTAATTTTTTTCGTATCAATTCCTGGAATATATGACAAACACTGTCAAACGTTACTCAAATTGAAACACCCAATATCCACCGATAGGATCAGAATCAGCTAAAATTTTCTGGTATGCAAATCCACAATTTTATTACTTCCTTGATTATCGATGATATTGATGGATTGTTTCTTTTCAATAGTTTTTTGGGTTACTGTTTTTGGATATTTTATATATTATTTTCAAATTTTTTGGTGTTATTTTTCTATTTCTAATATTTTTTGCTCAAACTAAACGGTTTCTTTTAGTAAGTAAATTAATCAAATCTCTTCACGAGTATTCTGATTCGAATGTTTAGTTAATTTGTGTATCTGGGATTGTAAGCCTTGGCATTTGGGTAATTGTCACATATTGTTATTAGTAAATTTATGGAATGTGCTAAAGTTTGATTTTGAAGTGAAATCTTAGGTTTGTCATTGTTTCTTAAACTACTGTAGAGAAGCTTATTGTCATTTCAGTACACTGTCAGTTTTGTGATCTTCAAATTGCTAGCTGTGACTGTGTTTGATTTGAATTTTTTAAAGGTTAAAGATTTCTATTGGGAAATCCTGTGAAAATAATAAATTAATTTTTGAACTATAACGGTTGAGGATTTGATTTTATTCAGAAAGTGCAATTATTATTGGTATGTTACAAATATTCTCTCATGTAGACATTTTGTGCCAACAGTGACTATTGGTTTTGACTTCTTAAATATGTTCAGTCTTTCGATTCAGTATGACATAACATAATCATGTATTACCGAGTAGGACTACCGAGTATCTTTTGGTTTATCTCCTTCTACTGGAAATTATTGCCGTGAAATCAGCTGCAGCGCATCACAAGGAATGGTTTGAAGATGGCATCACTTCGCTCAGCTGGACATGTAGACCCTGGGTGGGAGCACGGTGTTGCTCAAGATGAGAGAAAGAAGAAGGTCGGATGTAATTACTGTGGAAAAGTAGTTAGCGGTGGGATATACAGATTGAAGCAACATCTAGCTCGGATTTCAGGAGAAGTAACATATTGCGACAAAGCTCCAGAGGAGGTGTGCCAGAAAATGAGAGAAAATCTAGAAGGGAGTCGTTTCGGTAAAAAGGCAAGGCAAATTGAGTACGATGAACAATCATTTATGAATTTTCACGCCAATGATGATGTGGAGGAGGAAGTGCATTCTGGATATAGGAATAAAGGTAAGCAATTGGTAAGTGACAAGGGTTTAGTGATAAATATGACTCCTCTTCGTTCATTAGGATATGTTGACCCTGGGTGGGAACACGGTGTTCCTCAGGATGACAGGAAGAAAAAGGTGAAATGCAATTACTGTGACAAGATAGTGAGTGGTGGTATTAATCGGTTCAAGCAACATCTTGCTAGAATACCGGGAGAAGTTTCTCCTTGTAAGAGTGCACCTGAGGAAGTTTATGTCAAAATGAAAGAAAATATGAAATGGCATCGTACAGGAAGGAGGCATGGACGACCTGGTACCAAGGAGATATCATCCTTTTATGTGAACTCAGAAAATGAAGATGAGGAAGACGAAGAGGAAGAAGAAAAAGAAGAAATGCATCATTTGGGCAGTGATAAACTTTTGCTTGGGGATAAAAGATATCGCAGAGATTTGAAAAGAAGTTTCAAAGGGATCTGCCAGGGTAATGGCCCTGAACCATCACCGAAAAGGCCAAGGTTTGATGCTAATATTCTGATGTCACCCAAGAGTCAGATACAAGCATCTGGCAAACAAATGAAAACAAGTTCCTCCAGCAGATCACGGAGAGAGGTCACTTCTGCTATTTGCAAGTTCTTCTATCATGCAGGAGTCCCTTTACATGCAGCCAACTCCCCTTATTTTCATAAAATGCTAGATTTGGTTGGTCAGCACGGGCCTGGTTTAGTGGGACCATCAAGCCAATTGTTATCTGGTCGGTTCTTGCAGGATGAGCTTTTGACCATCAAAAACTACCTTGCTGAATACCAGTCTTCCTGGGCGGTTACCGGGTGTTCCATTTTGGCAGATAGTTGGCAAGATATGCAGGGTAGGACATTGATCAATGTTTTAGTTTCGTGCCCCCGTGGTGTATATTTTGTTTGTTCAGTTGATGCCACTGGTGTTGCTGATGATGCAGAATATTTGTTTAAAATGCTTGACAGAGTGGTTGAGGAGACGGGTGAGGAAAATGTCGTGCAGGTAAGTTTCACTCGTGCACACACTATAATTTCCATTACTTTTGTGCTTAGCTTTGGTGAATCTGCTTTTGCCCTCCCCCATTCCACTCCTCACTGATATTAACTGTTAGTGTAGGTAATCACCGAAAATACACCCAGTTATCGGGAGGCTGGGAAGATGCTTGAAGACAAGAGAATGAATTTATTTTGGACTCCTTGTGCTGCCTTTTGTATTGATCGCATGCTTGAAGATTTTATGAAAATTAATCGAGTGCGAGAATGCATAGAGAAAGGCCAAAAAGTTACGAAGTTTATTTACAATAGGATCTGGTTGTTGAATCTGATGAAAAAGGAATTTACTGGAGGTGAGGAAGTTTTGAGGCCATCTGTTACTCGATATGCGTCAAGTTTTACTACTTTGCAAAGTTTGCTCGATCATAGGATTGGTCTTCGAAGAATGTTTCAGTCAAATAAATGGCTTTCATCTAGGTTTTCAAAATTGGACGTGGGTAAGGAGGTGAAAAACATTGTGCTGGATTCCTCATTTTGGAGGAAGGTACAGTATGTTAGGAGATCAGTTGACCCTATTGTGGAAGTGCTACAAAAAATCAATGGTGATGAGAGCCTTTCGATGCCATTCATCTACAATGACATGTACAGGGCAAAGCTTGCAATTAAAACCAATCATAATGATGATGCACGCAAGTATGGACCCTTTTGGAGTGTGATTGACAATCACTGGAGTTCATTATTTCACCACCCTCTCTATCTGGCTGCTTACTTTCTCAATCCATCATACCGCTATCGTCCGGAATTTGTGCCGGTAGGAGTATGATGTTTATTTATTTTTTTCAGAATTGATCCATATGAAGTAGTGAAATATTAGTTCTATTTGCATTCTTTTTAGCCTTTTCTTTTTGGATTTTATTTTGTAAAATACTTGAATCTTGTAGCATCCTGATGTTGTACGTGGACTGAATGCATGCATTGTTCGACTGGAACCAGACAGTACAAGAAGGATTTCTGCATCTATGCAGGTAGGAGTTTCCTAATTTAATTTTCCTTATCCATTTTCTGCACATGAATGCAGAACGTTCATATGTTTTCTTGTACTTTTTCAGATTTCTGACTTTGGCTCTGCAAAAGCTGATTTTGGAACTGACTTGGCAATTAGTACCAGATCAGAGCTTGATCCAGGTTATACCATCAAAACACTTAGGATGAAATTTTACCTATAAGCATGAATTGAACTGACAACGGTCTTGCTATATCTAGCTGCATGGTGGCAGCAACATGGGATAAATTCTTTGGAGCTGCAAAAGATAGCTGTACGTATACTAAGCCAAACCTGTTCATCTTTTGGGTGTGAGCACAATTGGAGTATACATGATCAGATCTATGGCCAAAGGCATAACCGTTTAGCACAGAAAAAATTGAATGAAGTTATCTATGTGCACTACAACTTGCGACTTAGGGAACGCCAGATAAGGAAACGGTCATGTGACTTAGTGGCCTCTGACTGTGTTCTACAAGAGAGTTTACTGTATGACTGGATTGTGGAGACAGAGAAACAAGCCTTGCAAGAAGATGAGGTACATTTAATCTGTTCTCTTTCAAGATCTTATGCAAAAGTGAAGTTTCGGCGCTAACAAATTTGAAATCATGGAGTACTTATTTGTTGTCATTTCGTTAACGACATGGTTGAGAATTGAACCTTTCCAGTTTTAGATGAGAAAAGAATGATGATGATCATAATAATAATAAAAATAATGGTAAAAGATCCTTAATATTTGACTGTTTTTAACTTCTCTTTATTCATAACTTGTTTTTAACTTAAATGGCTAGTGGCTTTTGCTGCATGGGACATTGGCTGTTGTGAAGGTTTTTCTTTTCTTCTTCTTCTTCTCTCTCTCTCTCTTTTTATTTTTTATTTATTTATTTATTTTTTTGGTATATCCTCCGATGGTCATGGTCCTGATTTTTATTTGATCCTGGAAGTTTGGAACATATTAGCCTGAAATTGCATGTATTTGCTTCTTTTTCTTTTTCCTTTTTCCATGTATTTACTTCTTTTTCTTTTTTCGTTTAGAAAGAGTAAATTGAAGTTACATCATACATGCTATGTAACATTTTGCTCCTTGATCTTTCAAATCATGCTGTAAACCGTGTTCGTGCAGCTGGCCATGTATGTTAATCATTACCGTTGAACCCATAGATAAGTAAAATGGAAAGAAAGAACAGAATCAAAATAAATCGTATAAAGAACTGTTTTCTAGTCAATTTTGCCATCTATTCCTCCTTCTCTACCAACAGCGGTGAAGCTAGTAAATTTATACTGGTTTTGGTTAGAAATTTCTGTATTGACTAAATGAACTGTCATATTTACTTCTTGATGAATCCTAGAACCGTTTGAAAAAGAAGAAATTAGTTGTTGATTGGAATATAGCATATAGTTTAGGCCTTGTTTGTCACCTATTATTTGAAAATTAAAGAGTTATGAATAGTATTTTTTGGAGAATGTGTGATTAAAGAGTAAAGAAACTTTATTGGTTTGTGTATAAAATATTTTATTGTGTGAATGTGTGGTGAAGAATAATACTGTAGCAAAACAATTTAAAATTTTAAAGCTTGTCAAATGAGAGTTTCTAATTGCAGATAAAGGTCGCTTGTTGCAGTTGGACACAAGCTTTATAGCCTTGATACGTCCCCTTTTACCTTTACAATCAAGTGCATTGCCCTGGCGTCGTGCTAAATGCTGTTTTAAATCTTGGATGTCATGTTCATTGGCTGCAGGAAATCCTTTATAGCGAAATGGAGCTAGGGGAAGCATACGAGACAGATTTAATGGATTATGAAGACGGGATTGCAGTCGAACCTTTGGAAATTTACCCGACTATTACTGATGCAGCCACCGACGACGACGACGACGATGCCGATCTCAATTTTCTTGATGACAATGTAAGTGATTAATTACTTAACTGTCCAGTGACCTTGGAGCCTCCTTTCTTCCAAAAATCAGTAATCAGCAGTTGTACGTATATTTTTCTAGTGTCCAGTTTTGTAAATGCTCATTAATCCCTCGACGAATTGAGTTGATACCAACACCCAGTTTTAAGTGAAATGGAAAAATGCTATCATGAAGAAATATTAGTAATGCTACACTTGTAGAAAAAAAATAAGAGAATGCTACATGTACATAATTGTCTACATAATGGTGTACATAATTACACGTGTCGTTGGATCCAACGTTTAATTCAAATCTCATACTTGCACATTAACAACCGAATGAATGCCACATCATATTATAATCTGTACACAGGGCATTTTCCCAAGAAATATTGGTGGCTTTAACAAGATTCGAGCACCCTTGGTACCTTTACTCGTCAAGGTATCGAGTTGGATTGTTCAATGTATTTCTTCGAGTTTGATTGTGTTGTTTGACATAATATCCAAATAAACAGATGATATCCAAATCTTAGTACCTCTACTAGATTCGTTTGACAAATTTTGTCGAGTCCAAGTTACAGTTTTCTTGAAATAATAAGTCATTTTCGTAAATATTTTATCATTTAATTTAATATGTAAGAATATTAATTAGAATTTAATTACCTTGAACGTTTCTAGAACAAGTTCGAGTCAAAGTGCAATGATTCAAAACACTTCCTTTTATGCTATTTCAAAAGATTCAATGAATTAATGATATGGACATAAAATATAAGATTTCAAATTTTCAATCCTAGCTGGAACAATGAATTCAATTCAGTTCAATTCAATTCATTTTTTAACAATGGCTGAACGATGAAATAGTCAAACGGTAAAACCAAATCAATTTGTAGTGATTTGATTTAGATTTCAATCTTTACAAATTATATCCAAATGCTCATTAATAATCACAACTGTGAAAACAAAATTTTCAAATTGGGTGTAGTGTTGAACTGCTTAGCCATATTCGTCAATTGTCAACAATTATTTTAGATTTTAATTTAAACTCCCAAATTTATTTTCTACTATTAATAATTTTATTGAATTTTAGCTAAATTTTGAAGTCAATTTATCCAAATTTCCTTATTCTTTTCGTAATTGTATTTCTATATTTTATTGATAGTCATGTTGTTTTGTTTTACTTTGAGCCGGGTTCCCTTAAATTTTCAAATGGCCCACTTTTTTTTATAATTGTATCTCAATTTTTTGGTCAGATCATTTAATTAATTATTTACATTTTGACTTAATTCCTAGATTTTACTACTTAATTACTAGAATGATTCGAGGGATTAATTAAATGGTCATTTTTGAAGATTTGATCAATGAGTTTTTCAACATACTACTTTGGTGGAAATTGAATGCAATTAAATACAATATAGTCCCCAAATTGCTAAAGACGTGTCAACTATTCAAATATCTATAATTATTTATGGGTTTGCATTCCTTACTTTTGGTATGATTATTAGTCACTTTAGAATTTTGTTGAGTGCAAATATGTTTGAAACGGTAATTTACCCTAAAAATTGGTTGATTGGTAAAAAGGAACTTTGTGGTGCGTTTGATTACGAGCATAAAATTCCTATGGAAAGAAAATGAATTCTAGACAATTTAATTGCCTAAAACTTATTTTTCTGAAAAATATTATTTAAATGAGTTTGATTAATTTAGTTTTTAACATTGAAAATATAATTGTCCATTTTCTATTGGTATGTAGATGAGAGTGTGGATAAATGAAAAATAGAAACCACTCCCTAAAGAAAATATTTTTCTTATTTTTTTAGGAAAATATGGTCATATGAACAAAAGTTGAAAAATATGGTCATATGAACAAAATTGGTATGTAGATTTGCAAAGGTCATGAAGGAGTCTGGGTACAAACAAAGTCAAGGGGACCACACTCTCCTCATCAAGCATTCAGCTGCAAGGGGAGTAACTGCTCTTCTAGTCTATGTGGATGATATCATAGCTACTGAGAATGATGAAAGAGAGAAGCATGGATTAAAGCAGAGGCTGGTGAAAGAGTTCGAGATAAAGGAACTAGGGAAATTGAAGTACTTCCTCGGTATTGAGGTGGCATATTCTACACAAGGGATCTTCATATCTCAGCAGAAGTATGTGACTGATTTATTGACTGAAACAGGGAAGATTGGGTATAAGCCAGTCTCTACTCCAATGGATTCGAACCATAAATTGGGAGAAGCCAAAGAAGAACCCATTGTTGACAAAAGAATGTACCAGAGGTTGGTTGGCAGACTTATATACCTTGCTCACACTCAGCCAGACATAGCATACTCGATGAGCATGATCAGTGAATTTATGCATGATCCAAGAGAACCCCATCTTCAAGCTGCTTATAGGGTACTACATTACTTGAAAGGCAATCCAGGAAAAGGAATTTTGTTTAAGAAAAATGACACTCTTGCTCTAGAAGCCTACACCGACGCTGACTATGCCGGTTCTCTAGTTGATAGAAGATCGAATACAGGGTATTGTACTTTTCTTGGAGGTAATCTGGTAACGTGGAGGAGGAAGAAGCAAAACGTGGTGGCAAGGCATCTGCAGAATCAGAGTTTAGGGCTATCGCTCAAGGATTGTATGAACTACTATGGTTGAAGATTATTTTGGATGATTTGCGAGTCAAATGGGAAGGTCCTATGAAGCTTTATTGTGACAACAAGTCTGCTATCAATATCGCTCATAATCCTATTCAACATGATAGGACAAAACATATCAAAATTGATAGGCATTTCATTAAGGAAAAATTGGAGGAAGGATTAGTGTGCATGAGCTATGTTCCATCAGTACGCCATTTAGCTGATGTTCTAACAAAAGGCCTGAACAGTTCGAGTTTTCATGATCTTGTATTCAAGTTGGGAATGGAAGACATCTATTCCTTAGCTTGAGGGGGAGTATCAAAGTGTAGATATTAGAATAGGAGAATTAGTTGAAATCCCTTAAATTGAGGGATTTAGTTAGGCAACTTTCCTGATTTAGATTCTTGATTTTTTCCTTGATTTAGTTTCCTGTCTTTTCTCTTGTAATCTCCTACATATTACCATGTATTATCAAAGGTGAAATAAGAGGATTATTCCATCAATTATTCACGTCATTATCTTCTCATACTTGGAAAATAAAGTTGGAAAATTGTCAATCAAACACTCAAAAAGTAAGAATTTAGATGAAAAAAAAGCTAATTAAACGTACTCTTATAGTGATTCATCAATATTTGTATAAGGTACAAATATGTACAAATATTGAATGATTCACAAAAAGTTATTGAAGATATTATTGTAATTAATATTTTTATTCATTTTCTTTTATTAGTTGTTTTATATCATTTAATTATAATCGATGAGTTCGTTATATATTATATTTTTAAATGAATTCATTATGCCCTTGTTTGAGTCCCATTTTTGTGGAGAAAATGAATTTTTGAATAGTATATTGATGGAAAATGTGTGGTTAAAAATTAAGGAAAATTTTTTGATTTGCGTATAATATTATTTTATTGAAGCATATGTGGTTGAAATATTATCAAAGCATTGTTGAAGAATGTATTTTGGTGAAAAAATTGGGCTCAAACAAGGACTATATATTATATTTTTATCTTTAAGGAGAGAATGAATCATATGTTATAATTGCAAAGGTTACATTAATTGATATTGGAAAAAGTCTACATGTACATAATTATTGCATATAATGTTGTTCATAATATGATTTGACAATCATTCGATTATTCATGTAAAAATATGAGATTTGAATTAAAGGTTGGATCCAGTGTATGTAGCCCTTCCCTTGATATTGTTGAAGAGATTAAAATACTTCTATTCCATTGTTGATAATAATGACTAGAATCATAGAACTCTCTCCTGTAATACTGTTAATTATATTATTCACGTGTTTGACGTGGAATTTTAGGTTCATATTTAACATTTAAATTATTTGATATGTGTTATTTTTTCTTCGTTTAACTCTGATTTTAAATCAAATCAAATCTAAAAAAATGATTTAGATTGATTTGATTTTGAAATTAAAATTTCAAATCACTTTAAATAATTTGATTTGAAAATTTATAACAAATAGAGTTCACCACTAGTTGACATGTGATTAACCATATTCTAAAATGCTGGAAAATAAAAAATCATCGAATCTATCTAATTATCTAGAAGAAACCTACAAAAAATCCGATTGGGTCGAACCATGGGCTATTTATTGGGCCCATTTTAAGGCCTCTCTCTGTAGCATGAACAGATCCAGTTCTCTCTCTCTCTCTCTCTCTTCCAACAGCATATAAACCATAAATCCGAATACCTACGGTCAATTTTATTTATTTATTTATTTATTTATTTTATTTATTATTATTATTTTTTTGATATCCAGGTATCCCAACTTATACCAGACTAAATCCTGGACCCCCAAAACCCTTGCCCCTAAAACCTTGAAGGGGGTAAATCGCGGGTTATGCCTTAACTGGATCACAGGTTCACCCCATTGCCTGTACATTTCTGCGCACAAGAGACCCTCCTCCATAGTGATTGCTCCATACCAAATTTTTTGGCCGCAGATTCCAGGAATCGAACTCTCCATCCTGTCACTGAAAATAAGACAATGTTGATTGATCCACCAGTTGAGCTGTGCCCCGGGAGCACCTACGGTCAATTTTAGCTTTGATTTGATGTGGTAGTACGTTATACATTGATTAAGCATCTTCAAAATGTCTGAAAACAACGCAGTTATAGGCCTTTCATGGGAACGTAGACTACCTGGTTTTTCATCTACATCCGCCAAAACCGAGAATTCCTCCTCCCATAATGCTGAAACCAGTGCGATCTACAAGCTCAGTTCGGAGCTCATTGACGGTCTCTTTGTTCCTCCTGACGACCCCAAAAAGCTTAAAAAATTGTCAAAGAAACAAATTAAAGACACTGCTGGAGAAAACTGGTACAAAGTTTCTGTCTCCCTCAATTTTTAGTTGGTTTCGTGATAAAATTCGCTTGATCACTGTTTTTTGTGAAGAAGGCTTTGATTTTTTTACGTGAGTTGGGGTTAAATTGTTAACAGGTTTGATATGCCCGCCCCAGTTCTAACTCCGGAGCTCAAGAAAGATCTTCAGCCATTGAAGGTAATTTCAGTTTATTTCCTTCCATGATAAATTGATTAAAGCTGTTTCCAGATCATACTAATTTGACAAGGAACGATCTGGAATACGAAAAACTGGACAAACTTCTTTGAGTGATTTATATCTGGTAATTGACTATGTGAAATTAATATGAGCCATGTCATTAAAAGGATTCTTCACACGTACAATTGACTCTAAATTTAGGTCGTATCTATTCTCTCAAACAGAATTTTAGCACAAACCATTAAGATTAATATTCATTAGTAATTAATGGTGGTAGTATGATAGATTCCGAGGGACAGAAATTGAACATTGAAAATGCAGTGAATGGTATGGAAATTTGTATGTAAGATATATATGTTTGAATCTATATTACTGATTATTGAATTGAATAAAGCGGTCCCAAACTTTTTAAGAGGTTTGGATTAAGCCGAACAATCATATATTCAAAATCAGAGACTGGGATAGGAGATTTCGTTGCAAAAAACGTAATCAGCAAGATTGCCATTTGACTGAGTTTTTTTATTTTCTACGGGATGTATGAAATTGTACTTCCCAAGGCTCCTACCAAGCAGTCCAGATACCTACTTGAAACATGTATGCAATGATGTTTTTAAAGATGAAATTTGAAACTACTGGTGTAGACTAAAACTTGTAAGCAACTAGAAATCTAAAACATTATTGATATGAAATAAACCAACAGTGTGAAGGGCTGAAAAATACTCTTAGAGGTTACGGTTTTTCTGAATATCTTTTATGTGCTAAAAGAAATCTTTTATATGCTAAAAGTAATCTTTTCTCTGGATATTACTACTTCAATGACTGGAAGTTGATATACTGTCAAAATCAAGACATTATTGATGTTGTGGTTGCACCTTTTTTGTCCAAATTGGCCCCTAATCTTTGCCCTGGAATGGGGTTATGTTGGCGGTTAGATTGTGTTGATGGTATTGTAATCATTGCTTCTTTTGTGTGAATTAAGGTGTACTAATGATGTGATGACAAAAAATGAAAATTTTATGGGAAGAAAATGTATGAATTAAATCCATTTGGAAGATTATTTGTTGATGAAAGGTGAATCTTTTTTATTGTTACAGTTGAGGAATGCCATAGATCCAACGAGGCATTATAAGAAGGGTGACTCAAAATCAAAAACACTTCCCAAGTATTTCCAGGTAAGTCAGGATTGCATCTTTATCCCTGGAACTATGCACATAACTTTCTATAAGAGATCCAGCTCATTCAATAAATTCATAAATCAGTGTAATGCTATAAAGAATTGCTACATTTAATTGATCAGGTGGGCACTGTGATAGAATCGGCGGAAGAGTTCTACTCTGGTAGACTCACTAAGAAGGAGAGAAAAGCAACCCTCGCTGATGAACTGCTTTCTGATCGTAACCTTGGCGCATATAGGTAAGCAACATTTTTCTAGTCTCCGAAACACATTTGTTCGAACAACACATTTAAATCCAGTCGATTCCATAGAAATATGTATATAGTACTTTCTTTTGCACTAAACTGATGAGGATGATAAATGTAAACTGCAATATTACATTTCAAGTAAATGCTTCTAAGATGAGAAAACTAGCTGTTTTTGTAACAGGAATTTTGAAGCCACGGTAACACGATAATAATGCCCGTAATTTTGTTCTTGTATTCCAATTTTATGCAGGAAACGCAAGGTCCGACAGATCGAAGAAGTGACCGACCAGGCAGGGTGGCCAAGCGGAAGAGAAGTGGCTGTACGCTATACAAGCATGCAATGGCTGGAAAGAAAAAGGCACACTTATGGCTTAGTTAATGCACGTCATCTCACATAACTCCAGAAGATCATAATGGCTGCCACCACTTGCACGAGCAACATTGGAGTAAATCGCTTCAACATTAAGCCCGTATTTGACAGATTTTGTTGGGAAGAATGAATTTTTAAATAGTAAATTTTTGAATAATGTATAATTAAAAAGTCAAAAAAATATTTTGAATTTCGATAAAGAACATTTTATTGTGAGAATGTATAGTTCAAAATGAGTATATAACAAAAAATGGAGTTCAAAGAATGGTTACCAAATGAGGGCGAAGACAGAAATTTCTCACATTTTTTAGATCGATTCAGTGTACCTTAGCCGGTTAACATGAGACTTCTATTCGAACAAAAGACAGGCAAATGAAGAGGACAAAATTGAAATTTCTTTTCTTGTCTGTCATTACTTTAGTTCAACACTATGTTGCACGTCAAATTGTTGGCTGGAAACAGAGAGGTTAGGTTACGCATTCCCACGTATGATGAACTTGCCATTTAAATGCAAATATTCACCTTCCACATTTGGAAAATATTGCCCTGCCCCAGAAATTGTATAGTATGGCATGAGCAATTTTATACAAACAATTAGACAACGATGAGCTCCAATATGTTACACTACAATCAGTATCCAAGTTCTTCACATTGAAGTATTTGCAACACGAATGATCAGGGCAGAGGTTCTTGAGAATCTCCCAATCGAGACAAATGAAGATAAGCATCAGTTCCTGTAAGTTGTTCAGACCATAGATCCACAAGTCAATTTTGAGTACCATGAGATAAGACTCAAAGTATGCATACAGGCATGTGAAATTAACTTTTTATGCATTCAGACAATTTGGTAGTGACCCTACTGTCACATAAATCGATGATAATCTAAACTCTATATGAATAGCATTATTCTTTTATTATTCAGGCATTTCGTTAGACTCCCAAGTTTTACCTACTTTTACCCATTTATTATTCACATTTCATAGGGCCTACCACTTAAAATCTAATAAAAACTTTGCCAAACATGCTCTTAAGCTGAAAAATGTGAACCCATTGAATAGCTTTATCCCATTAGTTTGTATCAGGTAAACTGTACGCCAATTAAGAATCAAAAACTCCTACCGGGCCCTTCCAAAAGGCATAAAGAATCCAAAAGCATTTCCATGAACCAAATAGGCTTAAAAGAATCTCACAATGCCTAGCTAGCTGACAGATTAAAATGAAGAAAATCTTAATTCTAACATCCAATGAAAAAATCATCATCCCACCATTCTAGTGGCATAGGGTGGAACTTGCGGGCTATGCACCAGATGGGGACGCTTTAACGATCAATACCGTGTATGCTGATATGTGGATCATTATAATTTTAGCAGGGTAAGCAAAATAGAGAGAAGTATCATACCATATCCTTCCATGGAGATAATTTGCAAATCACCTCCAAAATACCTTGCGTATAAACGGCTTATGGGAAGTCCATAGCCATAACCAGCCATGGTTGTAACAGTTCCAAGGTCATTGACTGAGTGCTCATCTAGGGGATTCTTTGCAGTACTGTAGAGATAGGTAAATATTTTAGGAAGACCGCTTCTTGGTATTCCGCCACCTTCATCAGATACCTAAATAAACAAAATGATCAACTTGTATGCCTTGTAGTGATGTAACATTCACAAAAAATACAAGTGAAGGACATTAACAGATTTTATGCCTAGCAGACTGGAGACAAAAAATGAAAGTACAGGGAAACTAACAGATTCTCTATTCGATAGAAAGTAAAAATAACATACCTTAATGGTAACATCCTCCAATCCATCGGCAACTATTATACGGATAGGAGGAGCAACCTTGTCTGAATCCACAAACTTCTCTTGAACAGCACGAAGGGAGTTTTTGACCAGCTCGAAAACCATCAAATGCAAGTGTGTTGGTACGTAACTGCATAAAAGCAAAAACTTTACATATAAATTGGAAAAAACATTACTAACACACACACAAAAACTACTTTTACTGGAGGATAACACTATAATTACAAACTTACGGAAATGTGAAGTTAGGATCTCCATAGATATTAACATCTGGTGCACTGCCATACTCCCGTAAACAAATGGAACGGGCATCCTCACTAGCATTTCTTGCAACCTCAACCGGAGACATTTTGGTATGTATATAACCAACACAATCAGGGAGAGGATTGGGATCGTGCAATGCCACATGCTGCCCTGAGGTGGCAATAAATTTGAAGCAAACAAATTGTTGTTTGACATAAATTTCTATCAACACCAATAAAATAGATGTGCCCATTAGAAGCTACCAATTTAAATAAGCAGGTCAACAAAAAAAGGGCTAACCAATGAGCATGCGAATCCCAATTCTTGACATATAAAATCGATCAAGAAATTGTTGAATTTCATCCAGTTCCTTGTAATCAATTTTAGGATCCAAATCTTTCTTCAACTGTTGAACTCCCAATGCCATCATAGGGACCACGTTGTTGTGCCTGACTTTAATCATCTTAATCATTTGTGTGAATTCCAACTCGTCACTCTTATCCTTAATATCGTGAAAGGATCTAAGGTCACGAAAAGAATCCAAATACCAATCTCTTACCTAGCAAGACAATATAAATAAAAAAGAGGTGTTGATTACGCATTCGACAATACAAAGTCTTCAACAAGGGATATATAATCACTACTTCAAACAACAAGAATCTCTCAAGTCCATTACAGTTGCCGTTATGGCAAGTGTAAGCTTAAAATTAAAAACAAAACTAAATTCAAGAATAAAAACAGGAATCATGAGTTGCAAAATCTCAGTAAACAATAACAAAAATCCATAATCATTCCCGAGAATGGTAAGATTATCTCCCATGTGTTTAGCCACAGTGCTTATGACTATTCAACAAAACTACTTGATTGTCCATTAAAAAATGCCATGAGTAAACTACTCAATAGAATGAAAACACGTTTTTAATGATCACTGGAAGTAAGTATAGCATTAAACAATCCATTTATCCACAGCCAAATAATGAAGTCACAATAATTTAAAAAGGCCACAGTTAGAGAGAGAAACTGTATATAACATTTATCTACCCTCAATTCTCTCATTATCCATTGATATAAGATTCATATCACAAAAAATTAAAATCCACTGAAACCCATAGTAACGATCTAATTGTGTCCCATAGTAAGTTCACAAAAAGTGGTTGTTGCGTCCATTTCTAACATTGAAAAAACCCAAGTAATAAAACAGGGAAAAGATGGAATCTTTGACACAAATGATACCTTCAAAACGGCGGGCTTATGGGACAAGCCGTAGGGGAGGGACTCAAGCTCTATAGCTCGGCGAGCGATCCGAATGGGAAGCTCCTTGTGGAGGAACTGGGAGGAAATGAGGAGATTTCGGGTTGTGGGTCTGGACCCGAATTCCATCATGTAACGGAGGCTGACGCCAGTTTGCTTCATTGAACCCCATTTCTGCACCTCCTCGATTAGCCCTTTAGAGAAACCGTCCCACGCTTTCTTCGCCGTCATAAAGGCCCTCCCAATTCTGGAATTCAATGCAATTTTAGTCTACAAACATGGGGATGAAAGTTAGGGTTCGGGCTGTGTTTACAGTGTTAAAGAGTGGTCCTGCGTGTCCATTTACATTCAAATTATCGAAGCAAATTGTTGGGTTTTGTAAATAAGCGCTGTTCAATGCGTGTACGAGGTGGTCCTTACGACGGATGGAGAGAGGGCCAAGTGTGTTGGGGAGAGAGAGGGGGACGACAGATGAGGGATATAAAATGGGGTTGGCCCAAGTGGAAAGGAAAAATCTTGGTGAACATATCTTGGTGTACATACACCCCGTACACCAAGCACAACCCAAGTGAAAATACTCCAGTTGAGGTTGGAAGAAAAATAAATAAATAAAAATTCTCATTAATTTTTTGTTAAAATTAGTTATATGTTTTAATATTTATATTTGAGTGTTTGGTAGAAAATTTTTCATTGTTATATTTAAGTACAATTACAAAAATAAATTTTAATTATAATGGCATCTGATATTGTCAAGTTGGACACTCGAGGAGGAGTGAGATGTCTCGACGATTATTATCTCGAGGACACTCTGGATCTTATAACTCCATTATGAGGTATGGTCCTCAGGGTTTATATGGTCTTCAGGGTGTTTACCCCGAGGACTCTACTCTATCTTCTTAAGCCCATAAGTCCATAAGTCCTCGAGGTTAAGTACTCGAGCACTGTCCTTCCAAACAAACTTCTTACTCGAGCCCATAATAAGTCTTACCTTCTAAGGATTCCAATGTGATTCAAACATCTCACCTTCAAGACTCCTACGTCCACAAGAACTCTACGTCAACAATAGTATTATTGGACATACAATTATATTACAAATAGTATACTTCTCTCAGGCAGGACTCCATTAGCTAAGAACGTTCAACTTATTCAATCCTATTAGGAGTGCACTACCTACCGCTATAAATACAGGACCCAAGTCCATTATTCAGATACGTTCTACATACACAATTTTTCAGCATATATTCATCTTGGCATCCCTTTTCTGACTTAAGCATCGGAGGGGCGGCGAACACACACATCGTTGCCTTTGTTTCAGGTATTTGGAAGGCTTTGTTCGTATCATCTTCAGTCGTCATCCTCGGGATCCGCCAGATACCACTTTTGGTAGCATCAGTATCTTTAAGTATTATTATTATAAAATTTATTTTTACTTTGAGATATTCACCATAATTATTGAAATGGGAAAAATCAATATCTATTTAATCTCAATATTTGTAAATTTTAAAAAATGGAAATTTGATGTAATGACCAGGGAAAAATCGAAAACGCAAAAATGTTTATAACTTGAATGATGAGCGGTGCTTTATAATTTTAAATACCAATAAATGTAAAAAAACTTTGCTATTTGTACACTGATTTTTAATACTTTAGTTGACACTTACATTGTTGTCAAGTGTCAATTGGAAGAAAAAACTGTTTGAAATTTAAACTGTCCAATAGAATAAAGTGTAAATCAAAGTGTATACTATAGTGTATATGTAGTAAAGTTCAACATAGAATACCAAAGATTTAGGATAGAAAATGAAATGATTTTATTCATGGGGCTAGAATTGGCATTTTAATGAACAATAATTGGAGTTGATAAAAGCACAAGGTAATAACTTTTGTTATTAGCATCCACAATTTAGCTTCTATTTGGCTCCCATTAAATTATATTTCATTTTTCTCTCTTTTATTTTCAATTACACAATCTTCTAAAAAATATTATTACATGTAAATCGAAAATTTTACCTTCTTTTTTAACCATTTATTTTTCAAAAATATTATTTCACCCATTTTCATTTCAAAAAATGAAGGCGAAACGATGACTTAATTGCATTGAAGATTCTCGATTTTTGTATTTACGTTATCAACTTTTCTTCATCATATTCTCATATTTAACCTTCAATTAATTAACACTTATTGCATCTGATATTTTTTGTTCAAATACTTTTGATTGTGTGCTATGAAATGAAGCGTAATATTTTATTGAACTTTTATGTTTGTCGTTTATTTTGATTATTTATAAATATGAGGGCCAAATAAGTTTTTTTACATCATTCTAATTGATTTTTCGATCGAAACTTTAATAAGAGACAAAATGTGCTAACTACTAAAATGTTGATGATAAGAATGCGATGTAAAAATTAAAAAATAAATAAATTAGAAGCATAAATGAAAAATGAACATAGGTTACGACTTCATTGCAATTAAATGTAATGCGGTTAAAACTTAGCCCCTGTTTCAAAACTCTATTTTCTCAAAATAATGACCATGGAATAGGGGCTTAGTTTGACAGAACAATCACATTGCACCATTTTGATGCCATTATTGCCATCGCATTGAAATGCCAAAAAATAAAAATAAAAAAATTCGACGTAAAACACGCTCATATAACACAATTTAAAATCATGGTAAATAGCAAACGAGTCAAGTTAATACGACATGAGTAAACTTGTCAAAAACTAATGCTTTTGCTGCTTCAGCCTTTACTAATGGACCTATTGTTGTGAATATAAATACAGCACGAATCAACTATTGTGTACATAATTGAAGAAATTCTTCAATAATTTTTGCTAATATTCATAACACAACCAACTCCAAAACACTAAAAACGGCTAAAAGACCAAAATAACCCTAATTAAAATAATTAATTAGAAGGCAATGAAAATACTAAACATAAATAATGAAGAAACTAAATTAAAGTTGGGCTCCCCTCATGGCTCATGCGCATTGATATTAGTGAATTTGTTACATTTTACTAATAATTAAGGTTTACTGTTAGGTGGATTTGACCTATATTCTAAATAGACATTTGTTGACAATTGAGAGTATGTTTGGTAAGGATTTTAATTCAATTAATATCAATTTTTTGATCGTTATTTTACTATTATAACCGTCATTTTTAAATTATTCTCTCACAAGTAGGACCTACTTTATCTCTAACGACCAAAACTTTCAATTAACAAAATCCATACCAAACAAGCACTGAATTATAATCACCCCTCAACTCTAAATCCCCGTTTGAACCCCATTATTTGAAAATTATAATATTTTGAATAGTATTTTTTTGAAAAATGAGTGGTTGAAAAGAAAAGAAATTTTTTTGATTTACGTGTAATATTATTTTATTAAAGATTATGTGGTTAATAATAAGAGAGAGAGAAATTTAATTTAATTTAATGAGAAATAATGGAGGCCAAACGGGGAATAAATTAAAAATTCATAATTCATTATTCTCTTCTTTTTATCAATCACACACTTTTCAATAAAATAATATTACATATAATTCCAAAATTTAAACGTATAATTTACGTTAACTTATTGTCAATAATTAATTATAGCTAAGTTCACATTAAAAATAAGTCATATTACTTCTTTAAAATAAAATTACTTGTCTAGGGTTAAAAATGGGGAAGTGAAGGATATATCAGAAAATAATTTTATATTTTAGATTTAATTTTTCAAATTGTTAATCATGCTTTAACATATGTCTTACCTGAACTTAAGTTTGAAGGATATCGAAATGAAACAGGTTTTGAGTGTGTCCCACCCGCATACACATATCCATCAAGTCCCAGCCTGTAATTCCGCCCTGTCATCACTACGATTATTCCTTGTCCTTAGCCAACGTTCCTTTCTCTCTCCACAATAACGATCACAACCCTAAAGCATCTCAATTTCTTCAATTTTCAAATTTCAAATCCATAGTTTCAAAACTTAACAAAAATTGGTTGAGATTGTTAAGAAAGATTGTTCATTTATTTTGGCTGCTGGGCAATTGTAACTGTGATTTGCCGGTGAGGAATTTCTTTTTCCTCGGCGGTAAATGAATTAGAAATAAAACGAAAGGAAAGAGGAACGAGATTAAGGTAAAGTGGCAAACATGGAGTTACAGATGAACCCTCAAATGGAGCAGATCCACGGTGAAATTCGGGATACTATGCGTGCCCTTGCGTAATTTTCCTTACTTCTTCCTTTATTTATATACACACTTACGGGTTTATAGTTGATTTCTCATGTGGATTGTTTCTAGGGTTATGGTTGTATTGATTTGCGCTGATTATTGGATTACGCATTGAATTGTATACAAATTTGGAATTGATTTTTTATCATAGTTTTTCTGAGTATCTACATGAATAAGGCTGCACGTACAGGTGCAGCCTTTACAGGGGCCTCACAGGCCCCTCACTGTGCAGGGGGAGGCTCAGTTGTATTAAAAAAAAATTGTGGGACCCACCCTCCGTGTTTTACCTGTCAGGGGCCTGTGAAAGAGGCCCCTGTACGTGCAGAATGACTCGGCCAGTTTTGCTTCTTCGATACCTTTATTAGAGATATCTGTACATGTAGATGGCTTCAACAAGAGTTTAGATAGACATTATATGTGGTACGTGTTTAATGAATTGAGTCGAAATAAGACTTTATATATGGGAAGTCTTAAATGAATTCTCTGGTCATGAAGCAATCACCAAGGTTCTTATAAATTTAAAATGCTTTATTAGGTCATATGTGTTAGCTTTTCTGAACAATTTTGTACCTTGTTTGGTTCATTTATCCAGAAATCTTTGTTTCTTTTTGTGATTAATGTCAGATGGTAAAATGCCTATGTTTGTTGGAGAAAAGATATTACCTCACTTAAAAAAGTGTGTTCCACCTCTCATGCCGTGTAGAATAAGGAGTATTTGGATGTCATATACAACTGCCCTTCACCAATATGATTCTCCTAGTAATATAAACCACTTGATTCTTCTAGTATTTATGAAAAACTTGCAGTTTATCAATCTCAGAACTACTTCTATCCACGTGGGATGATGGAAGTATATTTTCTGATATTTTTCACCTTTGATATTTTATAGTTTCTAATGCAAACTAATAAATTTTTTATAGCATCTGTAAATTCATGACAATTTCTTTGTTTTGATCAGAAATGGCTTTCAAAAGCTGGATAAGATTAAAGACTCCAGTAGACAAAATAAGCAGCTGGAGGAGCTCACTGCGAAGATGAGGGAGTGTAAAAGGTAAGCATTTTCTCCTGGAAAAGGAAATATCTGTTGTAGCGTTCTTAATATATCAAGTCAAGAGGGCAATGCTCCTAGGAAAGGGGAGTGGGTAAGCGGAATCCTTTCTCATTTGATGTTGCATGAATGAAGGCTGTTAAAGTTTCCTACCCACTCACTCCTAACGAAGAAATGGAGTAAGGGATACCTGTTTCTCCCCTTTCACATCGTGATTTCTCTTTTATATATAGTAGGTCTGTCACGGGACTCAATTGTAGCTGATGTATGCTGCAAAAAGATTTGTTAATATGATCCTGAAGTTCTCTCTGAGTCTCTGGTGCTGTATATGGAAAGAAACTTAATTAATGAATCGTAATCCTGTACGTTCACGCCAAATAATTAATTATCACTTTGCAACATTAATATAGTAGCATTTATTAGTGTTGATCGTATTCTTATGTTGATAATTGCTTCTTTGGACCACAAGATCAGCAGCATTTATTTGTTGTGATCTTTCAGATATAATGCTTTTAATTTTTTTTCATAATGATGTATGGGTTGCTAAATGTGTTAGGCTGATTAAAGAATTTGATCGTGAAATTAAAGATGACGAAAGCAGAAATCCTCCAGAGGTTACCAAGGAACTGAATGACGTGAAGCAAAACATGGTAAGCTTCGAAATTTCGTTAATACTTGAAAATGTGTTAGATGCACACAAACTGAACTATTTAAATTTATTAATCATGACAATGTGTTCTTTAGTTTTTATTTTCTAAGCTCTCGATTCATCATTTTGTCCAATGCACCCACCCCAACCTCCACCCACATCCCACCTGTGAATACTGGCTGTAGTTGACATTAAGACAGGACGGAACAAGCACATTTGTAAAGAAAACAATCATCCTGAGCTAGACCACTTTAGATAGCAGATCATAAGCATACTTTTAAATACTGTATTAAATTATTTTCACCTTATTAAGTGTCATCTGTGATGCATTGACACTTTATTGTACCGGCATGTTAGGAACAGACACGACTCCTACATGTGTCGGAGATGCCACATGGCATATCCCTATTTTCATTTTTTTTCTCCCCGCAGGGGATAGTTGCTGACTCGTGGCTATACGACATACTGACTTGAGAAAAAGAATCGCAAGAATGACTAAAAAATGAAACTAACCTTCTATCTCAATGTGCTGTGTATTTCTTGATTTCCTCCCTTCTGAAGTTGGGCTATCTCTCTATCTCTTTTTCCCCCCTCGCTGGCTCTGTTTTTTCCATCTCAGTGGCTATGTGGTTTTGGACCCTTTCTCCTTCCTTGAAGAAAAATTGCAGGCACCAAGTAAACCCTAGTTTTTGAACTTTTTTAAAAGGCTAGAAACTGGTCTTTACTAAATGGTGTCCACTTAAAAACCTAATATCTAGGTCAACTGGCTTTAAAAATCTGTCTTTTGTATTTCAAAAGTAACTAGTCTTTTTAACAATTTAAGAAACAATAATTTGCCTCTATGTCCTAAAAGGCTATTTAAAATTTTATTTGCTTTGAAAATCATGTTTGTGTCAGAGCATCATAGAGTGACATTGAAGATTTGCGTGTTATGCATGATTTGATGAGGTTCTCCTTTTCTAGTTTTTAGTTTTGGCTGGCCGTTGAAAGTCAATCATTTTGTTGGATTGAAAAGGCACAGATGCACACTGGAGCACCGGCATACTGCTGTAGTTTATTGTTATGAATTTTCTTATTTTATCTTTTGCAGATCAAAGAGTTAAACTCTTATGTGGCTTTGAGGAAAACGTAAGTTCATTGTTTCAATTCAATTTTCTTATTATTTTGTGCGTGACTGATGCTGTCTGAAGTCTAATTATTCTTTTAAAATGTTTCCTCGTCAAACATGGCTAACAAGCATAAACACAAACACATGATTAAGACACGAGCATGCATGATGTTGTGGCACTTTCTAAAAAAATAGAATCTGACACATTTGGGACAAGTTGAATAGAAATTATGTTTGTTGTCTATTTTTTGAATTAATATCCTGGAAAACTTATAACCCTAATCCATTTTTTATTTTGTCTGCATATACTATATAGTCTCAAAAAAATGAAAGATTCGAGTTAAACATGGTTAAAATGGTAGTTTAATGATTAAGAAAAATACGAGTAGGTTGATTGGTTTTTGAATTAGCTAATCCAACAAGATAAAATAGAATATAGTATCGAAAGATTAAAAAAGTTAATGGAACCACGGAATCGTCTTTAAAATGCTATCAATAACAAAAGTTATCATCTCTATGCATATCTTGGACAATCTCTCTCTCACGTTTCCATTTTGTTTTAGTTATTTTAACCATTTTTACATAATTTGTCCTCTTTTGAATGTTAAGGTTTGCCATATTGTAGTGTAGCCCATATTCATTCCAAAAATAGATTTTAACCTCCAAAGTATATCTTTCAGTGAGTCGTAGCAGTGTCCTTTACATATCCCTGCACATATCAGACATGTATACCCTAGCCCTGGGCCATGCAATCTGGATACCTGGGGATATATTTACTCCAAGTAAAATGCATTTGTTGTAATTTACTGCAGAAAGATAGATGGAACAGTACCATGAAATTTTTCTAATTGGTTTTTCTTCAAAAACTTATTTTCCATCTTTGCCTGAACCTATTGTTGTGATGCAAAATATAATATTATTATGAATTCTATGTAGCTTGATTGAAAAAGAGATCATATTTTTTTTCTGAGATTCCCTGCAATAGTATGATACTTATATGTATAAAGATAAACTAACATGCAAAGCCTAAAATGCCTCCATTAACTCTGATATTTAGTGCCAAAAATATGATCTGACAGGACTAATTCTTATTCTTTCTTGCATTTGGTAGTCCATGAACTTGGTAATTGTGACCAACGAATTAAGGCTTCATTTTCACATCGAATGCTGACAATTTATTCATAGTTGGTTAGATTCTCTAGAACTCTTGTTACATAATATTATATACCAGAATTTGGAATTCGTTAGATCAATAATAAATCCAGACATGTTCAGAACGGTTCTGTTTTATTAATATTTGATATCAATTAGATTATCTTCATGGCCAGCTCAAAAATATGCAAAGATTGTTCACCTGGAATTATGGAAGTGCTGATGCATCTTGAAATCAACTTGACTGCTTCCTTTTTCTCGCTATGCTGTGTTTCCCCTATTCTATCTTACTTGGAAGTTGGGAAATTGCAGGTACACGAGCACTCTCGGAAATAAAAGGGTCGAACTCTTTGATATGGGAGCTGGTGCCAGCGAGCCTACAGCAGATGAGAATGTTCAAATGGCATCAGGTGGGCATTAAATACCTAGTCATTCTCTATAATTGAAGTTCAATTTCTAAAATATGATAAGCTGTGTGGTAAAGATAAATGCTGACATGGTACCGAAGTGATAATGTTTGTACATGGGAAATATATTACTATATATCACCTTTCTTCCCAGTGGCTGCCACCTTTATATCTTTTGGTTACGGGCGCAATTATGAAGTTAACAAAATAGTTCTTGCAACTAAGTTATGGTGTTTTGTAAGTAGATTAGCATCTCTCATCACAAGTTACATTCAAGAACTAGAGATAATATTCCATATGTTTAACCCTGCAAGTCTTCTGCTTAAAAAAGATAAATAAGATAGCTATTGAGTCTGTTTAAATGATGAGTTATTAGTCCCCATTAGCTTCTGTTCTTTCACGTCTTCTATTAGTTTTCATTACGTGGATTATTCTATAGAAATGTCAAATCAGGAGCTTATCAATGCTGGAACAAAGACAATGGACGAAACTGACCAGGCCATTGAACGCTCCAAACAGGTCAATTTAATGATTATTGCATATTCTGTAAATGGACAATTGAAGTGGACGAAACTGACCAGGCCATTGACTGTACTCTAAACTTTCTATGAACTGTAGGTTGTCCACCAAACAATTGAAGTGGGAACTGAAACTGCTACTACCTTGAAGGGCCAAGTGAGTGCGCACTTCCTTTACCCTCTTGAACTGGTCTCAATTGTTTCTTTGCATAATCACTGAATCATCTGAAATTTGTACAGACTGAGCAAATGGGCCGTATTGTTAATGAACTGGACACAATCCAGTTCTCCATAAAAAAGGCTTCACAGCTTGTTAAGGAGATTGGCAGACAGGTAATGTAGTTGAGAGTGTCATATCTTTCTTTCCTTGTACTATTTTTCTTTCCACATCTTTTGCTTGCTTAAAATCATTTGAACTCTATCTACAAACTAATGTTAAATGCAATCGTATCACAATATCGAATAATTTTAGTTTGCTCATTTGACCTCAAAATACGAGTCTTCTTGGGACAATGAGATGGTACTAATTTGTGAGACAGTTAGATGGAAACCTCTAATCATGCTATTTAGTAGGTTTATATATTTCTTCCCGTATATGTTATAAATAATAAAGTTCATGTGTATTCCAGGTGGCTACGGATAAGTGCATCATGCTTTTTCTTTTTCTGATTGTATGTGGAGTAATAGCCATAACTGTCGTGAAGGTATGCTCTTATATATAGAATCTATTTACTTCCAGAATCTGATACTATAACTATTTTCTGCTTTCAATGGCTAGGTTGATATCTAAGTTGCATATTCGACAAGGCATATAATTAAAGCTGGAAAACATTCTTAACATTGTCATTGTACTAACAATTAAATACTATGTTTTAGGAAAATTCTACTTGTACGTAATTATTGAACATAATGGTGTCCATAATGTGATGTGGCAATCATCCGGTTGTTGATGTTCAAGTGTGAAATTTGAATCAAAGGTTGGATCCAGTGCCACGTATAATTATGGACACCGTTATGTAGACAATTATGTACATATAGCACTTTCCAATGTTTTATTGGTTGCTGCATATAATATATCGGGTACAATGACACATTATATACACCCCAAAATCTGTAGTTGATGTTCTGTGATTTGTTATTTGATAGATTGTGAACCCCAACAACAAAAATATACGAGATATTCCAGGACTGGCTCCTCCAGCACCTACCACAAGGAGATTGTTGTATGTGAAGCCAGGGCAGCATTTTTATTAACTTTCTCCTCTCGGATAGCAGAGAGTTACTGTGCCATTCAATTTCATTATGAGGCTGCACTAAACAAGATATAGCAATGCTGCTATTTGTGACATCTGTTCAGGTTTTATGCTAATCAATTCTTGCTTGAGATGTGCATATTTGTGTTTTCTTTATGTAAATCATTTCGAGTTTGTTTTTACCTTCAGGTTTTATTTTTTATTTCGTTTTTTTCATATGAATGCGATTTTTTCCCCCTGTAAACCTGAGCGGTGCTAGAACACTATTTTAGATTGGACGAGATCTTTGGAGCTGTGTATGTAGCAAACTTAACGGGATTTCAATACAATTTGTAGTTCTCGATTGCAATAGTTAATTCTTTATATGCTGATCATTGAGAATTCCATCAATTTACGAAATGGATTCCAAGTCGAGTATCAGGACTACTCAATTGTATGCTTGACAAAATATAGGAAATAAAATTTGAATAATTCTTGGTGTACATTATGGACACCATAATGTAGCCCATAAAATTTTTGCTTGGACAACACATCACCTTCAAATAGTTGTACAAGACTACCCTACACAATGCTGCAGAAAGTTGAAAACTTCAATCAGCTATAAAATGAGAAATGCTACCTGTACAGGCAGCATGATAGATGAACGCGTGGTGTGCATCTGTCGGTGGATTTGAAAACTGTTTTTGCCAAACAGTTTGGCAAATTGACAAGTGGCACAATTTGATTGGATGATGGACAAATAAATTCAGACAAGTCAATTTCGTGTCGTCACCTCCTCATTTGTAAAAATTTCTACTCTCTCATTTATATAGATTGAGTTTCCATTTTCTCTTGGCTCAGATATGTAGGTTTGTTTTCTAATTTAGAATATTTTATTTTGTTCCTTTATCAATATACTATTATTCAATTTTCTTTACTTAATATGCTAATTTCTTGAAATTATTCAAAAACACATTTTTCACTTCTTGAAAACATGAAACAACTATCATTTTTTCTTCTTTTTTAAATTAAATCATTTAATTTTTTTATGAATTTCAACAATAATTTACTAATACATATTGAAAATTAAACAGGGGTAAACTAGGAAGATCTTGACAAAAATTAATTTTCAATGATATTAAAGATATTTCTTAATTTGTGTGAAAAATGAAACAAGCCTATATAATTGGGATAGAGGGAGTATACATTTCATCTGTATAAGGTGTTAAATTCTTTCTCCATACGAGAAAATGACAACTCAAACACTGACCAGCGCCGTGTTCAAGAACACGTACTCCCACCTTAATTTATCGGTACTATACAAAACAGCCATAACAAAAGTAGCCACTGGCACTGAATAATTAGAATAAGAAACGTAGAATGCAATTATACTTGGATTGATTTGTGACGTGAAAAAAAAGATAAGGTTCAATTTCTACAAATCCATGGCTTCTCTGAATTGCTACCACTTTTGACACAGATCAATCTTGACTCTTAGTAGGATGACAAAATCCCTATCCCTGTCTTATCTCGATCCTTTATTTATTTTATATATATATAAAATTTAAATTTAAATCGTAATTAGCAAAGAAAATGAATAAGCAAATGAGAGTATTTTAAGAGCAATGCTATAAGTACATATTTTGTACGGAAAGACAATATGATTGGCTATTGCCGAAAACAACTATACTAAATTTGTTAAAAAAAATCTGTACTTGTAGATTAATACGTATTTTAATTCATGTCTCGTCTTTCGAAATCCTCGAGAGGATAGGTGACATCTATTGTCATCCCTATCTATTAGATCACACCATTCAAAGTTTGATAACGATGCGAGAGTCTAAATCCCACCCTTGGATGGTGGTCCACATCCATTTTGTGTGGACGGTCCTACTACACTAAAATGGTAGTGCCCAATCACACTGTTTTGCTCATCATGCAGATGCCATGTGCACGCGGACTACAACATGAGTGGCCGGGCCATCTATTTACCCCGTCATTGCAACCATGATTTATAGGCGCATACATGATCAATCCACTCATATGAATACCATGTGTATAGCCAATGCCAGCCTAGGAGTAGGAGAGATGCCAAATTAGTACATTTTAGAAAAGCAAATCAATCTAAAAGCAAGTACATTATTAGGTTATTTTCTATCGTGGGATTATCTCACTCATGAAAACACATTTAGCTCTTGTTTGAGCTACATTATTTTTCGTGAGATACTTTTTTGAATAATGTATTGATAGAAAATATGTAGTTAAAAAATAAAGAAAATTTTTGAATTTGCGTGTAATATTATTTTATTGAAAAATATATGGTTGAAATAATGTCAAATCACTGTAATGTATGATTGAAATAATATCAAATCACTGTTTAAGAACGTATTTTTTTTTTAAAAATGAGGCTCAAACATGACATTATTTAAGTTTTTCAACATAGGTAATTGAATACTACCAACTTATAGGAAAACATACCAATATTCGTTTAACCAACTTTATACTGCATTGATATCCGCCCAGCAATGATTATACGGATAACTATAATTAAGGTTCTTTTGCCACGTCAGCAGTGGAAAGTTTTTATCCTACCCAATGGGATAGGAGATCGGAGTTGTTAGTTCCAATAATAGTAAATATGTTCTACTTGGCTCCTATTTGGTTTTTTTTTTTTTTTTTAAATTAGATTTTTAGTTGATTTTGATAAAAGTTGATAAATTGTGTAGTTGAAAAATTGATAAAAATTGTGAATCAGATGAAATATGTTATTAAAATTAATTTTTAATTTAGTTTTTTTGTCAACCTTTCAGTTAAACCAAAGGGGGCTCGGAGTTTTTACATATTTTTCCATTCAAAATTCAGTTAAATGAAATTTCAAAGGAGAAATTGTAAAGAAAGAACAGAAAACGAATCAAATGATTTAATATAAGCACTAGTTTGATTCGTCTCTATCACCAATCCACGTAAAAGTCTCGGCTATGAACGGGCGGCCTGAAATTTTTGGAGCCTTATGCCAATTTCAAGTATGAAACCCTTATAAATATTAAAAATATTCAAAGTTATAAAAATAAAAACTAAAACTTTCAAATTTCTAAATTAAATGTACTCTTTTATAATTTTTGGTAGAAAAATAAAAAATTGTATTTTTACAATCTATATTTTGTATCACTTTTTTCAATGAACACCGTTGTCGTCAATTCTACCTTTCTTGTGACATTATTGATTTGAGTATAGGACTTTATCAACTAACAATAGAAATATCCTAAAAAAAAGTGGTAGAACGAAGCTAGCATCTGTAGTTGTTATTGACGGTGTACTTGATGCAAATGGTTGAGCCTTCTAGTATAAGAATGACAGGGAGAGAAGTTTCTTCTTTGCTGCAATTGAGCCCAAGAAATATAAAGACGTATAGAAGCAACGACGGATCCAAGTCATGTGGGGTCAAATGAACCCACAAATTTTTTGATTTTTTTGCCATAAAATAATTGTTTTGATCCTTTTATGACTTATTTTGATGCACTCATTTTGGGATGCCAAATGAAGTTGAAACATTGCATTCTTAATATAATTTCGAAGTGTTCATGACCTAATTGTTCGCTCGTTAATGGCGTGTGAAACAACCAGACATAGAAAAAGTTATGACACATTAAAATAGTTCATTCCAAACTAATATTTTGAGAATTTAGATAACACGCTAACTTTCAAAATCCACTGATAATGGTATACTATCCAAATCCACAAATCACCTGCGTCATCTAGAAGCTCATTTTGAGAACTATATTGCAGTCATATTGAATGTTTCAAACTAATATTGAAAACAGCTAAATATGTGTCAAACATACATCTTAAAAGAGGCGTCTAACTCGTCTTTTATTTAAAAATTTCAATTTTTATTCATTAACGTTTATTATTTTTACACGATAAACTTTACAATATAATTTACATCATTTTATTAAAAAAATTGCATGGAATATGACATCAAATTTTTTAGGATCATTACAGATTAAATGTAATTGGAATTACTTTCGAATTAAATTTAAATTTCATTTACTTTCTAGATTAAATGTGAATTTTATTTCAATTCATTTACTTCCTACATTCAGTTTGATTTACTCGTCGTTAACTCAACAACTGTCAACGAAACGAAAAACAAAATTATAAAAGTAGCAAAACCCGTTTAACAATATTGATAATGAAATAATTAGAAAACATTTTCAAAGTATCGAATGCATATGTTATATATATATATATAACATTATATTGTTTTTTAAAAAATTACACTTTAATTTTTTGCCTCAAAATACAAGAGGTCTAAGTCTAAAAGGAATAAAACAAGGGAAATGCTATGTGTACATGAGGTGTACACAATGTATTACACTCCTCTCATATGGAGGGGATCCACAACTATTTAATTGTGTGTGGATCCCCTTCAGGAAGGGTGAAATGTTATGTGTACGGGCTTAAAGCTCTTCGTCTTCTTGTGGATTTTCAATGCTCAACATAATGAGAAGACAAGAACAATCTTCTTCATGGAAACTTGTATTATCAAGAAGAAAAGTGCTATAATTTTTTTCTCGATGCTTGTTAAACAATCAAATATACTTTACATACTTCAACAAAATAAAGAGTGACTAATCTAATGTTTAACATTTTAATTAAAAATTAGTATGTTTTCTAGTTGAACAGTTCAAATGGGACTTCAGGCTATTGCCCACTCCACCTATTGTCGAGACCGGCACTAACAATACCGTCAGTAGTATATTTCATGGTAAAACAAATTTCTCTAAATTTTATGGTATGAACGGTATCTTTTAATTGTGTCCAAACAAATCCAAATGACCCCACAAATTCACGAAATTGGACTTCTATTTAGCATAAATAAATTTGGAGAGTGATATTCCAACTCATACATTTTGATTTTGAACAAGATTTTGAGAAGAATTACTCTTTTAAAGCACGTTATTGGAATTTATGTTTTAAGAGAGTTATTTATATCTTTAGTCTCTATGAAAAAAACCTAATTGAATTCAATTTTAATCTCCCAGATGCAGAAGCCAGATCAATTGTTGGCTATAACATATGACATGCGTGGGATGTAATCCTTAATGGTTCACGGTTGGCAAAAGTCGTTGTCTCGCAGTCTATAGGGATGAGGATTCATTATCAAGAGGTAGTGGATTTCGACTTTTTTTTTTTTTTCGAAGCAGCACATGAATCGAGTTCTTGATGCTTATAGCCTTGTGGTATAGTTCAGTTCGTACTCGCATCAAGCCATGGCTCGAATAATATCCTTTCCTTCATCTGCAAGATATCGATTTTGTGGGAACTCCAATATGTCGTCGTGAAACTATAGTTTTCTATTAAAACCATTAATAATTTCACCATATGGTTTGTTTATTTGTCATTAAAACCATTAATAATTTCACCATGTGGTTTGTTTACTTGATAATTGCAATCTTATACTTAAATAAATAATCATTAATCAGACCAAGAATATAGCAACAAAACATATGTTTTCAAGGGGACCGACCGTCTTCTATAATTTGGTTTGGAGAATCGCGTGATTAGGAATTAAGATCTTTGTTATCACAGATCATTTCAATAGAAAATCTGATGCAGCCCCACCACCCACACAGATAACAACCATTCAACTTCCAATGTGGCTTCCTTTGACAAAGTTTTGTTCAATCGAGTAGCTATACTTTAATTTGATTTATAACGGGCAACTGTACTTTGATTTTATTTAAAAAAGGTAACTACAATTACGCTTGATTACAATTTGGGTAACTTTGTTTTATTCCACTAACGATGGCATCACGATCAATAAATGAAGATCATCACACATAACTATTAGTTGCTGACATGAAATAAGTGCAATGCAACTTTAGTGGCGACCATTATTATTGATGATCCCACCATCAATTTTTGTTAGTCCAAAAGATAAAATTGGATGGATTTACTCAATAAAAATTAAATTAAAGTATAATTATCTGATTGAATAAAATTAAAGTACACTTATGTTTGATTTACTCAATAGAACTTGGCACTGAATTTCAATTTCATTAGTTATTTTGCAATGATTACTACAAGTTTAGTTTTCTTATTTTCCATATTGCAAAACTATGTTGTTTCAAGTTTTTTAGATTAAAGACATTTGTCGGTGGAAAATACGTTCTTCATATATTGACCACAAAAAGGAGAATTGGGATACATTTGAGTGGTGTCATTAACTTGTAAACAACAATAAAATCAAAAGGTTGCTTCCTACGAAAATAAAGACGATTCATTTATCATTGAAAAAAGTCCACCTATTACGTACTCGTGTGCATTTGAAAAATCCTTACTTTAACACCTATTTATGAATCTTCTCGCTTTTGATCATCGAAAATCTTGCACATTTTGTGTGCTTGATCATCGTAAATCTAACATATTATGTGAATGGGGTTGAGTTCTGCTAATTTATGATAGGTTGAGAATGTTTGGACCACAATGAGAAGTATGGGTTAACTTCAATTTTTTGGAAAGGTAGGAGACCTACACCACAACTTACCCCGAAGAGAATTTAGCCATTAAAATAGATTATTATTTTATTTTTAATTAGAAATGTTAATTTATTCAATTAAGCCATCTATGATAATGTAAATGATATTTTATTAAATATTATTATTGTCCCCCAAAGTACCATATGTCCGCCTATAATTATTCGTCTTCGATTGTTCACAAAAATTTGGTAGACCTTCACCTTCATTTGTTTGATCGTTTGTTCGTTGACAGCTGCAAGAGGAATATAAAAAATCCACCCAAATGGTGCTTGTGCATGCCTACATAAAAGAGATACATACACATAAATATTTTAATTATCAAGTTAATTATTATTTAAAAATATAGACATGGCTTCTTCTACCCTTTGCAACTTCATCAACTATTTGATGAAATGACACAAGTAGTAAGTAGGTGACATTTGCATATATTTTGATTCCCTTTTGTGGAAGATGGAGGAACAATGTCTAGCACCCCATATTACTTAGTATAATCATGTAATCACTTGGGTTATAGGAGACAAATTAACTTTGTCTATGTCTCATTTATTTCTTGTGGTGAATATATATTATTTTAATTTCATTTTTCACATGTATTAATGAAAGAACATGAGTCATTTATGGGATCAACAACATCTATTTATTTTTTCTGTATTATTAAGAATGGAAGAAATGTACGTCAATCAATGATCGAGCCAAGAGACAAAATTACTGAGACCTAATATAAATTATGAAGACAATATTTATGTTCAAATTCTATTATGTAATAAAGTGCGAGATGGCCACGCCACTTTTTCAAGTGTTTGAAGCAGCCTATCCTCATTGTTGATGCATTTTTTACAGTGTCGGAGGGTTTGTTTAGACCATGCTAAGTGAAAAATCCCGCGTCGATTAAGTATAAAAATATTAAAGAAAATATAAGGGCTCGAACTACTGATATTAATAAAGTTGATATTTTCAGATAAAATTTTAAATCTTAATTATAATTGATATTTTAAATAATTCTTATTAGAGGGTATCCTCTCTCTCTCTCTCTCTTATTTTTATATTTTTCCTTGAGAGAATTAATTTAATCTTTGAGTTGAATACTTTTATTGGGATTGAAGCAAACTATAAAATAAAAGACAAATACACTGAATTTAAAATATGAACAAACGATCATGTATTAATTTAAAATATGAACAAACAAATACACTGAATTCACATATTTTTACTTTACAATGCTTTTGAAAAGTAAAAAATTACTTTTAAGATGAAGAATGTAATTTTGGACTTATTTAAATAATTTTTTAGAAATACTTATTTAATTAGAAGAGTTTTTAAAGAAAGTTAGCTTAATGATACGTTTGACGGGACTTTTACCTTTCGTAGACGAGTTAGCCAACAAAAATCTTTTAAAAAATTATCCAAATATGTATAAAAAAATAAAAATAAAAATTAATGTGGTCAACGCAACTATTTTTTATTATTGACATGAAAAATTGTACCATGTATATGCCAACCTTTGCCCGCATTATAAATATTTGGGGCCTACTTAATTTATTTGGCTCAACACATGTTTATCTTCAGTCAATGTTTTATTTTTCAATTCTGCAATTCTTTTTTCATTAATGAACATTGTATGTACTGTGGGCAATTACTATTTTATTCTTTACCAAATATAAGTAAACATTTTAAGAAGTTCACGAAAATAAGTAATTTTTTTCTTAACTTTTAGGTTTTTGCATTTGGTGAAACAAAAGCATGAAATATATGTTTGTATGTTTTTTTGTCATTAACATGGTAATGTGGCAGAGTAGATTGACGTCCCTAGTCGCTATTATACACCTTTAACTTGTTTTTAAAATTATAATAGCTCTTATTATAATATAATTCAAATTTTAATTGATAAAAAAATTCAAAATATGAATATCTGTAATTTATATTTTTTGCTACGATGACTTGAGGAGTTTTTAAATAAAAAAAATAACATCTTATGCTAATCCTTAAAAAAATAAGATTATGAGGCATCATCTTATCTACCATGTTAGAGTTGAAAAAAAATAAATAAAAATTGATATATCCAAGACTCAATAGAGCCTACTCATCATAATGTATTGTTGTGTTAAATACTAATCTATAGGAAGATACTATAGTGACGGAAATCAGGCTGACATACAATCAGACTGGCACCAACAACAAGGGGACCCACTTTTGAAAAAAAAAAATTTAATTTAGGAGGGGTCCGCAGGCATGTGAGAGGCAGTCACCGTCTTTGTCACCCATTTCTGTCACTACAGCTTAATTCTAATCAATGTATCCGATTTTTAATAATGCATATGGAAAGTAGAGATTCAATGTTTGGAACTTGCTATCTCATAGACTGACTCAAAATATATTTTTGATATATCGACATATCATCTCTTTTTAATAAACAAAATAGACGATGTACTGAAATCTCAAAAATAAAATTTAGGAGAGAAAGGAGACTTGGGTCATCTCATATTACTAATAATAAAGCCACTAATGGTATACTTTGATATTATTTTATACTATTTTATTACCAAATTCGAATCAGATATATGATACAATACACAAGATTCCTTAATCTTCACGTAATCTAATTTTGATTTAATTTTAGGAAGGGGCCAATACTAAGTATGTATAGGTGTGAATTAATTAATGTAAAGGGACCTTAGGCGATGTCAACTTTTCGTGCACGATGATTTGATATCCTAATAAATGCTTAACCCAATTGCAATTTTATTTATTTGTTTAATTATAGTTTTATCCCGTCACACAGCATGCTAAGGTCAGTTTGACAGTTACATTTTTGGCAATTAATGCTCGAATGACGTGTTTATAGTAGAACGTTTTAAATAGAAAAAACACAATAAAGGGCTTTTTCCCCCTCAACAATGACATACAACCATAAAAAATTTATTCATTGAAAAATAATTGGGCCAGTTTGATAGTGATTATGAAAATTAATTTTTTGATCGTTAGAGAGAAAAATAAATCCCACATATAAGTAAAAAAGTCAAAAATGACGGCTGAAATAGTATAATAACGGTTAAAATTTTAATTTTTTTAAGGAAAAATTGCTACCAAACGGGGGCTTGTTGTACATCATCCATTATATAATCTTTTACATATTGATGATGTATCAAAAAGAAAGTAGAGAAATTTTTTTAATTTTGTTGATGAAATTTTGATCCAATCAAACATCTTCAGACAGACTCTAGACGGGAATAGACATCCCAGAAGTTGGTGCTTACTTGAAAAGCACGGGATTCACCCCCTAGCTCTGGGGAGGTCACGAGGGAAATAAATTGATCGGATTATTCGTTCACATCATTTGTTGGTAAATATATCTGTAAGTTGTGATGTACTTGTAGCACAATCGTATTTCATTTTGAAAGATTGATTTTTAGACAATTTTTGTGGTGTCAACATTTCCTTACAAAGAAAAATAAATAGTAAAATGTTTGTAAATTAGGACTAAATACATCAAGGTCATGTACTTTTAACCAACTTGCATCGAGGTCTTTTAACTTATAACTCAACTCTATTAATATTCGTATGATTCAGAAAATCACAATCATGCCGCTTAACATTACTTTAAATTAAAAACAAGAGGGAGGGACAGAAGCAATTAATCATAATCACACGTGTGTTGTCCAGGCTGTTCATTTGACCTTTTAATCTGTCATTATATTACATTTCATAATGATATTATTCTAATTAAGAGTCTGTTCATTTGACCTTTTAATCTGTCATTAAGTTACATTTCATAATGATATTATTCCAATTAAGTTACAGATAAACAGTCAGAATCACTTTGAAAAAAAAATCATTTTTTGATGGAATTATAGAAAAATAAAGAAAACAAGGAGTAGCAAATTTTCATTTTCACGCGTCTCTTTACTGATGTATGTACCTAACCACTGAAAACTCCTCCATGCCTTGTTATTAATATGTCTTCATTCCAAAAATTTGTTGTTCCACATTGCACATTTCCCAGAATTCCATGTGCTATGTTGGGTTATTTTGTGTATTCCCTGCACTTCCATTCAACTTCAAATAAAGATTTCTTTTGGCATTTCTTTCAGTAGAGGTGTAATTCTTGAGGAAACATTTAAGAACAATCTGAAAAGATATTTGACTTTTGGCAATGGGATTGTAAGAGATCTGGGCTTTAGAGTTCGCGTTTCCTGAGGCAATTTTGATATCTGAATTCCATCAAATACAGGTAAAGTTTTAACACTTTGAATCTATAACATTTTTCTGGGTTGTATGCAATTTCTAGTATTTAAATTGAAAAAAGGTAAGTTTTGTTCATTTGGTTCACTGTATTTGTTTTTGGTTGCTTTAAGTGATGATAATCTTGAAAGAAAAAATCAAACTCAGCTGAATTGTATTGAAAGCATATAGGGGTCGCTGTTTTTCATGAATGTTTAACTTTCTATCTGGCAGGCATTTGGTGCAAAATGAGTTCTGGTCTTAATTTTGCTTTGTCAAAGAAAACTCACATCTTTCATCTTAAGGTGTGGATTTTAATAGCAATCTTTTTGGGCATCTTTTCTGTATTGGTTCTCTTGCTGTTGCTGTTTTGTGTATCGTGTAAGAAGTCGAAAAGGGGTAGTGATACACTTCCCATAAGCCAGATTCCAAACGTATCTAAGGAAATTAAAGAGATACGGATCGATCAACATTCAGCCAAGCACTATGTTGGCAATGTCAGGGATTTCTTCACTGTCCAGGACAAGAATGAAAAAGATTCAGATAAGCTTTTGGAACGCTTTGGCGATGAGAAGGCTAAGAATGGTGATAATAGGATTCAATCCTGTTCGTTTAATTACCTGGAGAAAGATGATGCTGTGCTTGTATCTGGGGAGAAGAAGAGCTCTTTAGCAGTACACCGCCCTTCTTCAGATCTTATAACTGTGTCTTCCCCTCTAGCTGGTCTACCTGAGCTCTCTCACCTTGGTTGGGGTCATTGGTTTACACTGAGGGATCTAGAAAATGCAACTGGCAAGTTTTCAAGGGATAATATTATTGGGGAGGGTGGATATGGAGTTGTCTATTGGGGCCAACTGGTCAATGGTACTTCTGTGGCCGTCAAAAGGCTCCTAAATAACTTGTAAGTTTTACAATGGATTTCATCAAATTTGTGAAAAAGAAAACGAGTTCTTGTTTATACAAGTATATGTTGTGACTTCGTGGCACTTTCTGTGTAGAGGACAAGCGGAGAAGGAATTCAGGGTGGAAGTTGAGGCTATTGGTCAGGTTCGGCATAAAAACTTAGTTCGGCTTCTGGGTTACTGTATTGAAGGAACCCATAGGTATAATTCCTTTGTAATTCCTCTCTATTAGTGGAGTTGTCTGATGTAAATGTGAAAACCTTGCATTCTAGATAATGACCTTGAAAAGTTATTTTAGCTCCTGTAAATGATTTTAATTTTCCTTTTATTTCTCTAAATAAAAATTTAGGGTATTGGTATATGAATACGTCAATAATGGCAATCTAGAGCAGTGGCTTCATGGATCTATGTCCCAGCATGGATACCTCACTTGGGAGGCTCGTATGAAGATTCTCCTTGGCACAGCAAAGGCGTGAGTCCATATCTCTCTGTATTTATGAATTTAGATTACCTGCAGGCATCCATTTCTTGAAATAAATTTGATTAAACTCTTGCAGTCTTGCATATCTGCATGAGGCGATTGAGCCCAAAGTGGTGCATCGAGATATTAAGTCAAGCAATATACTGATTGACGAGGACTTCAATGCTAAAATATCAGATTTTGGCCTTGCTAAGTTGCTGGGTGCTGGAAAGAGTCATATCACTACCAGAGTAATGGGAACCTTTGGGTTAGTATTGGTATAAGAGATGCCTCTGATTCAGTATTGGACTAGTTTACTTTCTCTTTTTGTAGAGTACATGTTTAAAAATTCGAAAATCTGATCTGTTTTGCTATATGGCCTTTACCTCGCTTACCACAGATATGTAGCTCCGGAATATGCAAACAGTGGCCTCCTAAATGAGAAGAGTGACGTTTATAGCTTTGGTGTTGTGCTTTTGGAAACAATAACTGGCAGAGATCCCGTTGATTATAGTTGTCCGGCACCTGAGGTATGTATGTCAAAAAATCGATGTCTTATGTTACTGCAGAGGCATTAATTGTGTTCAGTTTTTCTGAAGGTATATTGATTCTGATAATTATTCTTTGAGAAATGATTATTCATCTATAGTGATTTCGAATTTTAAAATTTTGAATACTATGAAGTACCTACTGACATCTAGGTTCGAACTAAAGAAAGAGTAACTTAAAAAGAAAATTTTAGTTTTTGACTTTTTGGAAGCCTCATTCTCCTTGTTAGCAGGATTTGCATGTTCCAAAATTTCGAAGTATAACATTAACAATGCCATCGGAATTTTCTTGCAGGTGAATTTGGTCGACTGGCTCAAGATGATGGTAGGAGCCAGACGGTCAGAAGAAGTGGTTGATCCCCTTATCGAGGCTAAGCCATCGACATCTGCCCTGAAACGAGCTCTTTTGACTGCCTTAAGGTGTGTTGATCCAGACTCTAACAAAAGGCCAACAATGAGTCAAGTTGTTCGAATGATCGAGTCGGACGAATATCCAGTGCCACGAGAGGTTAGTATTTCACTTGATCAAAATTTATATCAAATTATCAAATGTTTGTGATTTTAGTTAAACTTGATTTGAATTGTAAGCTTTCTGAATTATAAGTAGTCATCTAATGTTATGTCTTCAACCTACAGGGTCGTGGAAGGAGGAAGAATCAAGCAGTCGGAAAGCAAAAGTGACGGTCGAGCATAGCCAAGTGGAAATACATACAAAAATGATTTATAGATTTAGGAAATAGGAAATAGGGAAAGGGTATATATTTACAGGATACAGAATTATGAGACACAATTTGTGCAGTGCTTTTGTGTTGTTTTTTACTTTTCACTTTATTCTGTGTAATTTGAACAGAAGGATATGAATATATTCAGCTTGATTGAACAAGGATTTTAACTTATTAAGGGTTTTGATGACTTTGGATTTTAATCCATGTTTTCACGCTTGTGTGATGAAATTATTTTCTGCTATGACATGGCACTGTCGTACAGCGTATGATGCTACCGAAATGTAGGCCTGGGCATTTTAATTGGAACCGAATCTTTCGAACCGAAACTGAACCTGAATCGGAGGTTCCAGTTTGGTTCCCTAAAAAAAAATTAAGAACTGGAACCGAGAATCGATAACTGACTGGGTTCAATTCGATTCTTGGTTCCTGAACCAAAATTATGGGTACTCGAGTGGAATCGATTTGTATAAAAAAAAATCATTTAAAATTTATAGGCTGAAAAAATATATAAAACCTAAAAATCCTAATTTTGATAGTAATTAGTCTAAAACTTTAAACTTTAACCTTGAAAAGTTATATTGGCTCTTACTTTTTTACATCTCGCCTTATATCTGATTGTTGCATTTCAGAAGTTATTATATGTTAATGTTTATAATTTGAGCTTTTTATAAATCAAAATTTTCAAATAGGTTATAGTGTAAATTGATGAATTAAAGCGTTTATTCTTTGCAATTCAAGTTTTTTACCTTCTTATATTGTTATTAAACTTCAGTTATTTTTCAAATTTTTCATCACGCATGGCAATTGAATTTGATATATTGATTACTTGTGTCGTGTTGTACATTTTTGTTATCTTGAGTTCATGATTCTCTTTTTAAGTATATATATATATATTTTAGTTTTTTATTCAAATAGAGTGAGTTCATTGTGTGGACCATAATTTTTTTATATTATATTAATTATGTATTTAATTAGTATTTTTTTATATCAGTTCATTTTAGAAGCAAAAGAAATTAAGCATTGCTCATAACTAAATTATATGCCTAACATGCTTCTCTTATAGCTCGAATAAGATTTATTAAGAAAACTAATTTTTTCTCAAATTATAATTTCATATTTTATCTTTATTTTATTTTATCCTATTTTTGTGGTTTTTTAGTATCCAATATCTTGATCCTTGAAAAATTTTTAATTGAATTTTCTCCATTACACAAATATTTTTGAGTAGCAGTGCATTAGTTATATGTACCAAAAGGTCTACGTGAAATATTTATTAAATAAATATATATAAAAATGTCATGGGTAGAACCGAAATCGAACTAGAATCGACGGTTCGGGTCTAAGTTTGATTCCAGTATTTACAAAGACCCGAATGATTCCATTTGCGAAATACCCAAAGCATAATGGATGGTTCCAGGTATTGAATACTCGGACTGACCTACTCGATGTCTAGATCTATCGAAATGTACCAAAAATATGATTCGTCTCTCAGATATCTAATAGGCTGTAATTCAAGGACTGAACGCAAACTCACTATAACAATGAAAAATGTTTAAATAAAGACTTCCTCAATGAGATTGAAAGAACGTTACTATAAATACAAGAACTCGAGGAAAAATACAATTCTTCCTAACTCTTCCGCCTCTCTTAATTTCTGGCTGCCTCGCTCTCCTTCCTATATGTTTATTTATATCTTTCCCTTAACTAACTCTAACAACTTCTTAACAAATTTACTAACTCAGCATTTCTTCTAGAGATTTCCTGTGGACTCTTGTTGTCACGTGCTGGCTTCCCCATCATGTACTTGCTTGACCTTCTTATGCCTTGTATAAGTGAATTTAATTGGAGGCTTATCAAATACCCCTCCCAATGCAGTCACCTTGTCTGCAAGAGTTCAAAGAAGGAAACTATTGGTTGATTAATTCAAAGGGTTCAAAACTTGCTTCCATAGGAGATAAACCTTTCCACTAATTCAAGACTTTCATAGCATTTGATGGACCCTCTGTGGCTGTTTGAATGCTAACACCATTTTCGGTTCCACAAGTAACTTCCAGTCTTTATCAATTTGAGGAGGCAGGGAAGAAGTTACTGGAGCCTTTCCGACCACTTATCTAAATTGCGAAACATGGAAAACGGGGTGAACTCGGGCATCAGCTGGTAGTGACAAACGGTAAACCATTTTTCCCACTCTTGCCAATACTTCAAACGGTCCATAGTACCTCGGAGCTAACTTCTCATTGTGGCATACCATAAGTGACCAACGCCTATATGGCCTCATTTTCATATAAACCCAATCTCTTACCGTGTACTCCACATTCTCCTATGTTTGTCGGCTGCTGATTTCATTTGTTGCTGAGCTTTATGGAGATGTAACTTCAATTCATCCAAAAATTTGTCTCGTCACCGCATTTGTTGCTTCAAAGAGGATATGGCTGTGACACCTCTCTCGAAGCGAATTAATGGGGGTAGATCGCGACCATATAGGATGGGAACTGGGGTGAGTTGGGCCAATACGTGATAAGAAGTATTTAGCCCAATGAAGAAATTGATACCACCTTCTTGGTTTTAACGAAGCAAAGCACTGTAGATATGTTTCAATACCCCTATTTACCATCTCTGTCTGACCGTCGCTTTGCGGGTGATGAGTGAAACTGTGTTTTAATGAGGTTCCTTGCAACTTAAAAAGCTCACTCTAGAACTTGCTTATGAACACGTTGTCCCGATCTGAGACTATGGAACGGGGGCACTCTATGAAGCTTAACCACTTCTTTAACAAAAATTGAAGCAACTGATGGGGCTGAAAAAGGATGCTTCAGGCCAATTAAATGTGCATATTTGCTTAAAAGATCTACTATTACCAAAATCGAGTCAAAAGCCTCTGATTTTGGCAGCCCTTCTACAAAATCCATTGAGATATGGGCAGTGGCTGGAGCAGTCCTACTGGTGCCAAGGTGGAATATTTATGTTGCTGACAAATTTCACACGTAGCAACATAGGTCCGGACATCCCGTCTCATCCCTTTCCAAAAAAAAAAGTTTATGCCACTCTCCTATAAGTCTTTAGAAATCTCCCATGCCCTCATACCTTACTGTTATGCCCTTCCTGTAAGGCTAGTTGCACAAACTGTGGGTCTCATGGTAGCACTAGTCTGCCGTGATACAACAGGTTATCTCTCAGCAAGGAATACCTTGGACATTGTGCTAGATCTAAAGACTGGGGCAAACCTAGGGCCATGAGAGCTGTCGTTGCATCCTCCCTAGAAAGAGCATCCGTTGCCTTGACCTGTTGTCTGAGCTCTTCAAAGGCTCCAGCAGTGACGACTGCCGGCTGGGGCTCTGGCACTTCTGATGATTCCTCTTGAGGAACAGGGATATCCTCAGGAGGGGGTTGGTTTGGAGCGGATGAGCTTGCGGGTGGAAGACCTGATCGTGTGTTTACCATGACTTTTGGTAGCGCTTCCCACAGACGGCGCCAATGATGCTACCAAAAATCGTACCTGCTGATTTTCCGAGCTTGATGATTGGTGAGGAGCACGAACGTGATCTTCCGATACCTGAAACAAAGGCAACGAGGTGTGTTCTCGTCGCCCCTCCGATGCTTAAGTCAGAAAGGGAAATATATGCGTGAGGCTATGTGCTGAAGAACAATGTAAAACGTACCTGAATAATGGTTCAAGGTCCTGTATTTATAGGGGTAGGTAGTGTGTTCATATCAGGATTCCGCATTGCACCTGTAGTAGGATAGCTTGATTTTGCAATTTTATACCAATGAGTCCTGCGCGAGACAGGAGTTTGAATTGTGGTATAATTGTGATACCAATAGAGTTCTTCTGGGCATAGGAGACATAAATTAAGGATACTTAGTCAGAATAAATCTCTCGTTGGACAAGGCGCTGTCGTAGGTCATAATCCCGAGGACATAGTCCCGAGGACATGCGAATGATTGTGTAATAAATCTTCGGGCTATTAGCCCGGGCACACATGATACCCGAGCACATATGTCCCGAGCATTTTGATGCACATACTGACGAAATCGAGTCCTCGGTCTATATTCGTCGGGAATAATACTCGGTAATATCAGGTGGTAAGTCCTACCATCGAATTTATGGAGAGTTCAACCTGCGCCCCTAATTCTATCTCATGATCTTCTAGGTGCATGTGGAAGCAATCGGCACCATAACTATACCCACCGCCTCCAAAGCCCGGTTCCCCTCCATCTCCAGTATCTTCTTCTTCATTTTCCCTTATCACCATTACCTGTAATTCTTTATTTTTGCATCGATGCCCAATAGTGAACTGCTCATCTGGTGGTAAGTCCTACCATCGAATTTATGGAGAGTTCAACCTGCGCCCCTAATTCTATCTCATGATCTTCTAGGTGCATGTGGAAGCAATCGGCACCATAACTATACCCACCGCCTCCAAAGCCCGGTTCCCCTCCATCTCCAGTATCTTCTTCTTCATTTTCCCTTATCACCATTACCTGTAATTCTTTATTTTTGCATCGATGCCCAATAGTGAACTGCTCATCACATCGGTAACATAATCCTTTCTAGTTCTTCGCCTGAAACTCAAAGTCCATCAATCGCTTGAAGGGAGTGGCGGTTTTAGGTGGGTAGGTGGGTTGATTTGGAGTGAAATTAATAGGCATAGTGGTCTTCTGGAAGTTTACAGAGGCTTGGTAGCTTTGTAGGTTAGTATTTAACTTGGGCTTACTTGGGTTAAGACGGATTTGAGCATCCATTTCCTCTACTTGTTGGGGCAGGTCTATTATTTGCTCCAGGCCCACTAGGTTTAGTAACTAGACCTCAGCCTTAATACGTGGGTTAAGCCCATTAATAAAATTACATTCCATTACCTTTTCTGAAATATTTTGCAGAGGAGAAGCCAGCTTCTCAAACTGCCGGTGATATTCCTTAACAGTAAAAGTCTGCCGGAGAGCCAAAAATTGGGTGCACAACGAACCTTCCTATGATTGTCGAAATCGGCATAGCAGCTTGACCGTGAATTCCTCTCAATTTCTCATGGGTCGCTAGCAGTCCTCCCATTGAAACCAAGCCAGGGAATCCCCATCCAAGCATACAGCTGTTGCATCCCATTTTTCTTCCTCTGTCAACTTATTCAACGTGAAGTAGCGCTCAACCCGAAAAACCCAGCCATTTGGATCGATCCTATCAAATACCGGTATGTCCAATTGCCTGATCCGGGACTCGAATTTCCAGCGATTATCTAATCCGCTCCCCAAGCTTTGGTCTCATTTACACTGATCTACACTTCCTCTATCACCAGCAACGAGCCTGATGAATTAGTGATGGCCACTCCTTTCTCTTTCCGATCACGCTTTTGGGTCTTCCATGATCTCATTAGCAATTCAAATCTGCTCGTCAAATCATTCTGCAATTGTTAAAATTCTGTCTCCTAGCATCCATGCCTGACTGAAATGTTGCCTTGCTACCTATTGCTCCAATGATACAACGCGATCTGAGAGGGTCATGCCTATAGGGGTTGGATTTGTTGCTCTGATTCCACTTTGATAGGCTATAATTCAAGGACTGAATGTAAACTCACAAGGAGAAACGTTAACAAAAATGACTCCTCAATGAGATTGAAAGAACGTTACTGTAAATACAAGAATTCAAGGAAAAATACAATTCTTCCTAACTTTTTTGCCTCTCTCAATTTCTGGCTGCCTTGCTCTTCTCCCTACACGTTTATTTATACCCTTCCCTTAACTAACTCTAACAATTTCTTAACAAATTTACTGACTTGGCATTCCTTCTAGAGATTTCCTATGGAGTATTGTTGTCACGTGCTGGCTTTCCCATCATGCACTTGCTTGACCTTTTTACGCCTTGTATAAGTGAATTTAATTGGGGGCTTATCAATATCCTTCGACTGAATCCATTTATGAATACGAGTGAATCACACTCACCTACCATTAATGGTACTGTGAGAGAAATTTCTCAATATAAAAAACTGAAGAAATTAATAAGAATTGAAGGAGGATAATTTTCTAATATCTGATCCATTGTGGTGGCAACATATCTAATTGCTGAAGAAGTTGAAACTAGGGCTGGGCAAATCTCCCGAACCGAACCGACCGAACCGAACCCGAACCGAACCGATCCGAACCCGACGGTTCTTGTCAAATTAAATACCCGAACGGGTATCTGAATTGAGAACCGACGGGTATGGTTCGGTTCTCGGTTTTAGACCAAGAACCGAAGAACTGAAGAAGAACCGAATCTTTCTAATTTTTTTTATATTGAGTAAATCAAATTATTTTAATTTTAACTTTTTCTAAACAAATTAACAAATTAATGATTTCTAAATCCAAATTTTTGGCCCAATAATTTGTTTCATTTCTAATTTTTTAATTTTTGGCCCAATTACCCATTTTATTGTTTCATTTCTTAGCCAAACAAGATCAAATCCACTAAATAACCCTAAACACCTACAATAAAGTGCATAACGTTATCTCGACTCTCGCACTCACTTTCGCAGCCTATCTAATATTCCAAAACCTATACAATCGTCGGCCGACACTCTGACCTCCGATCGAAGCCGTGACTTTCCCCGACTGAAGCTTTGATCGTAGCGATCATTTGAACAAGGTAGTTTACTAATCTCTAACATTTCAAAACTATTGAATGTATCATTAGTCGTATTTATATAACGTTGTTATAAATGTTAAAAAATTTAAATTGAATGTATCATTAGTTGTATTTATATAATATTGTTATAAATGTTAAAAAATTTAATTATAGTACAGAACCGAATGGAACCGAACTGAACCAAATGGAACCGAACCCGAACTGTTCCATAATTATATTTGGATCGGACGGTTCCATTTACTAGATACCCGAAAATTTTGGTTCGGTTCGATTCTAAAGAGAATCGAACCGAACCGACCCCCGCCCACCCCTAGTAACAATAGTGAAGTCCATGACGGGTTTTAAATTTAGCTATAGAGGAGTGATGAATCTCGCACTAAGTTCTTCTCGTTCCAAATTTTGATTTCAAACCTTTGAATTGTTGTTTTTCTCCTCTTAAATTTGCTCTCTAACTCTCAAGCTGTATTCTTGCCTCTCAACGTGTGGAATCCCACTCTCAAAGTGTGAAAAAATTGTATTTATAGATGCCTCCATGTTTTGTGTCAAAAGTAGGATTTTCATGAATTTCAAAACAGGCCAAAAGGCGCCCCAGATGCACCTAGGTGGCTCCTCCTATGGTAACATGACATTGTTTTGGTGGCACCTCGGCGCCATGATCTTTCAAGTAGAATTTAGCACTACGCTTTCTTTAGTTTTTTTTATCATAAATTTTTCTCTCAATATTCGATTGAGGCGATTCAAGTTGAATTGTAAAGCTAACTTAAATGCTACAACTTGCTTGAAATAGTCTCTTACCAATTCGAAGGTTTACTAGGTAAAAAATGATTTTCAATCTTGAACTAAAAATTTGGAGCGTCCAGCTGCAGTTGAAAATTAATTTGTGCTAATATTTTGGTCATATTTAAGTCCTTTTGACATTTAGTTGCATTTAGTTGACCCCTAATATTTTCAAATCTTCATCGTGAGGTTCGACACAACTTTTGAGTATTTACACTTTAGTCCCCAAACTTGGATTTTGACTCCCTTTTTTGCCAATCTTCCCTTCTTTCTTTTTGATCAATGCCAATAACTTTATTTGATGAATTTTTTGTATAACATTATTTGATGAATTTTTTTTTCTTTCACCATCTCAACAATCTTAAAAAATAACACTAATAAATACATTAAAAATATTCAATATTCGCAAAATTTAGCTCACAATCAAGTTAAAAATGGCATAAACCCGTGAGTAAAACACACTTGTCGGTTATCAATTTTAATCTCAGACAAACTAACTCGAAAAATGAGACGAGCAAAAAAAATGTGATTGTTAATAGCGAAGAGAGAATGCGACTCGCTAGGTTTCTGTTCATTCATGTTCTCAATAAGAAATCATATTATCTTATGATAAAATTCTGTCTTAATTAGATATCATCTCTATGCAGTTTTATTATTTTATTTTACTTTTGCAACTTTTGATCCATATTTTATGTAATTAATTATTTATAAAAAGCTTTTGATATTTTTCGTTCATGCATTGACCATCAAATTGCTCCATGTGACTTAAAAATCACATTCTTGTACTTAAATTTTACATTCACGACATAATTTATAAAGATAGGCACTTGTTCATTACAAAAGAATGGTATCTACATTTGTATGGTCTCAAGGGCGGATCCAACCTTGACATTGAACACAGGTTACCATACAAATATTCATGAATTTATCTTTAGAAAAAAAAATTAAGAAAAATGAGACATTTTCAAGATCCAGGCACGGGTTATAGCATGGTCGAGCCCGTTCCTGGATCTGCCAGTGGTCTGATTTTCTTATGTCAAAATTAGTTTGCCCTTTATTAAAAACTCGAGTTTAAGTTCAATTTCAGTATATATGTATTTTTTTTTGAGACCTCAAGGCTCAAGCCTTCAGAATTGAATAGTATTAGGTATTCGATGATTTTAGTTCAATTATATATCTATTAACAAATATTCCATCCGTCCCATGAAGATCGACCTCATTTCCTTTTTCGTCCGTCCCAAATTATAGATCACTTTCCTTGTGAAAGCATTGTTGATTTTTTTTTTCTAATGCCTTCATGCCTTGTTATTAAGAAATATAAACAATTCCAAATTAAACATTTTTTAATGTAGAAGTATATTAAGAAGAAAATTATATTTTAATTATATTTATTATACTTTTTTTTAATCTGTGTGAAAATAGAAGCAAGTAGAGTATTCTATATTTAGTGTTTGCTTGACACCCATTAATTTATTTTATGATTTGTTATAGGATCATTTTCAACCACACATTTACACAAAAATTATTTTACACATATACCAAAAATTTTTCTAATTTTTAACAACATATTCTCTAGAAAATATTATTTAAAACACTTTTTTTTTTCCAATTAATGAGAATCAAACAAGCTCTTATCGTACTGATTAGTTCAATAGTTTTTGCATCTATTACGGATTCAAATTGTCCCTGGATCTTGGAACCAAATTACCCCTTAGGCGGTCGAGACTTCTGCGAGTTCACGGGTGTGCATTTTCAAGTGCCTTCGCCTATCATACTTTTATTTTTTATAAATGGGAAAGTGTATGATTTAACAGATTTTGAAGTGACTAATTGCCATTATTATATCAAAGGTCTTTTTCTTCAGTGTTTTTTCCTTTTGATTTTATCATAAAAATAACAAATGAATTAAAAGAACAAATGAATTAAAAAATGTTGGGCAGCCCACCCAGATGCGTCATTTTGGGGCAACTCGATTTGATATCACTTATTCTACAAGACAAGTATGTTCGAAATAAATTTAATTAAACGTAGCTAACAAATAAAAGTAGGGTTCATTGGATATGATTTTTATTATTATTTTTACTTCATACAAAAAAATTTTTTTTGAGGAAGTTATTTTATTTTTTATTTGAAAACTAATTTTTAAAAGAATTTCTTATTTTGAAAGAAATATATTAATATATATTTGTTTCTATTTCATGAAAGGGACTTGGCATTGTGTTCCCCATGCACAAAACATAAAGAAAACAATACTTCAATGGCCATTAAATATTTCAACATTGCAGGATCTTCTAGATTCGCTCGTGACTTATTTACTTTTACGAGTCACTCAACAATTAATAAGTTACTAGCTTTTGAAAAACAATTTTATTTACCGAAATCCAATAAAAATGTAAGCAGAGTTTTCAAAAACTATACCCTCAATTCGTAAAATACTATAAATTACAGTATAAAAAATTATAAATCAGAAACAATGATCAGAAAGTTGAAATTCGACAACAATTCTCAAATCATGATCTATTAAAATTAGCAAATTAACTTAGTACCTTTTTGTGTTACTATCACAGACCGTTGCGGATTGAGATGAAATGCGAAGTCTTAAATTTAGAATGACGAGGTGTGTGTGTCTATATATATATATATATTTCACATTCATGAAGGACTTATTATTACTTTCTAGAAATATTTTGCAATCACATTAAAAATAATTGTGAAACGATTAACAAGAATAACGAGAATTTTTGGATTTTATTTTTCGGAAACAAACGTGCTTTTTGCAAATAGATAGAGGAGTGATGATACACGTACAGAAACGGGTTTACCGACCCTATACCGATCACTCATACACATGGGGTGGGTGGGTGAGTCGGTGTGGGCTTTTTTTTTTTTTTTTAATACAAATGGGTCCCATTTTTTGTCACTATCGGTAGGGGTTCTGTCAAGCAGAACCCCTATACACCAAACATTAGTGTTGATAGTGTAATTTTGAGAGAGTAGTTCATAATAATAGGAAACTTACAAATAGACTTCATAATAATGGGAAACTTACAAATAGACTATTTTCCCCCTTTTGCTTATTTATTGTTATAGTTTAATTACAACTTTTTAATATTCTAGTGTATATATCATTTTTGCCTTTTGCTTATTTATTTGGTATAGTTTTTAAATGTGCTATATTCGGTGGGTTGGACAATAATCCTTTTTTCTTAAATTTTGTGCCATTTAACTTTATAAAAAAAATAAAAAATTCTAATAAAACTTCTTAAAGTTAACAATACATAAGTATATAAAATGGTGCCCCTATAGTTATAAGGCTCCGTGAAGTTGCACATCTCGCATGACTTTAGGATCGTCCCTTATTTGCTAAGAACTCAATAAAAGTCCATGGTTCCTATATTTACCTTGCTTTTATTCTAACTATACTCACCAGTACAAGAAAAGTATGTTCATAATCATATATAAATCTAACCATGGATATGAAAATACACCTAAATTTTTGTAGCTATCGTGGGAAAAATTTCACCATCATAGCTAACAAATGCAATTTAAAAAAAAAAAAAAAAAAAAAAAAAAAAAAAAAAAAAAAAAAAAAAAAAAAAAAAAAAAAAAAAAAATTTCAATCAT
>NC_036258.1:6348010-6367937 GCF_002742605.1 Olea europaea var. sylvestris | reverse complement strand
ATTACTGTAATCACTGTTTCAGTGTTTCTCTTCCTCCAGCTAAAAAGAGGCCCCGTTTCTGCCCCTGGATCCTCTTCCAAACTTTTTTCTGGATTGAATTATTGATACTTTGGGATCAAATCAGTCACCTTGTCCCACACTAGGCTGAAGGCGACAATAGATTAATCTAAATTAATTTTCTTACCTGGAGCGTATCATATACTTGGAAAATTCCCTCGACTTTTCTACAATTATCCTCATTAGCTCTAGTAAATAAAATGGACTCGTCAGCAAAGAGAGCTGGGTGAACCAAGGACCCGCTTTAGAGCATTGCATTCCAACTTGCTTGCCATCAAATTCAGCTATTTGGATCAAAGAAGAGAAAGCCTCATCAGAGTTGAAATAAGTACCTCGAAAGGGGGAGTTCTTGATGAAGTCCTTATAAAGTATTGCATGACCTATGAACATCTTGGCACACCGTTGACTGAAAAAGCGAAAGGTGCAGTAGACATACACATAAATAAGAGCAATCCAATGATGCAGGAAACCTGCTTATGTCTAGTTTTAATGCCGTAAACCCTTTGTGCTCAATATTTTTCTTGCTCATAGAATGCAATAATTCAAACATCGCGATAACATTGTCCTTTATGAGCCTACCCAGATCAAAAGTGCTCTAACTAGCGCAGATGAGATTCGAAGCTTCATTCTTCGTCTATTTGCATTGGTATTGCTGACCAACTTGTATGCTGTGTAGCATTGGCTGATTGGCCTCTAATCCGTCATGTACTCTGGCTGATTCTTCTTCAGGATGTGGGCAATGTTCATTTGATTAAAAGCACTGATTGATAGTTTACTGTTGAGTACCCCCAAGCATACATTAGTTACTCTTGATCCAACCACCTCCAAATATTTTACAAAGAAAATTGCATGAACCCGTCAGTGTCTGGAGCTTTTGCTGGACGATCTCCTCTTTACCGAACAATTGCTGTAGAATTGAAAAGTCTTGAGGGAAAGGCAGGCTGTGATATATATTCGTCTCGGCATCCGAGTACTCTCCAGATGACCCGCTGCCGCAATAAAGGGCCTCATAATAGTCCTCAAGCATGCGAACAACCGGTTCCACCACCTCACACCAAATTCCATTCATGACTCTAATTTGAGATAAAAATCATTTTTCAGTTTCCAACTTGAGGCCTTAGCATAAAAATATTACAAGTATTCTGGTCAACCGCATTTAACCATTCGACCCTAGGACGTTGACTCCAATGTTGTTCGTCCCTCTCCACTAGAAGGTAATTTCTCGTTCTAACATCATGATCTCCTCCATCAGGTGTGCACTCCCTTGATTAGCATGGGGAGAGGCCAATTTCTTCAGTTTCTTATTCAACTCTTTGCGCCACTTCCCAAATATGTCCATGCTCCACTGGTTCTTGTTTTCTGAAATGGGAAGCTAATGAATTATGTACATTATGACGAAAATTCATCGTTCCAGTTCCAGTTCCTGAATTGCTGAATTTAGTTTAAGAGACAAAGAAAAAGGGGAAAAAATCATTAAGATCTATTGCAAACCTGTAGTAATTTACCATCCCTTTGCACGTTGTCATTAATTAGGACACCCTCATTGTTCACACACCTATTTTGAGGAATTTGTGATTTGAGGCTTCTTAAAATGAGATTGTTGTACGTTTGAGCATTCTCTTTGCAAGTTCTAATCATTAAGCTACAATATCAATTGACATCAGTTTTGACTATGACTGTATGTTTAATGAATCACTCTCTTAGATTCATAGCATACGAACACGGGTCTTAAGCATAACATGGAGGTGGGGATTAAGATTTGAGAACCTATCTGAATTATTAGCTCTATTGGTGATATCAGAATCTAATAGAAATTTGTCTCTTTCTAATGTTAATTATGCCTTTTTCCTTCTCAAAGTATCAAGACACTGTCTCTCTTCTAGCATCTTAAATTCAACACCAATTGCTTGTGTAGATTTATGCATGGATTGGTTGCAGTTCTGCTAAATTTGGACATTTATATGCGGCCGCACGTACACGATCTGTAAGTTCATAATTGAATATTTTTGGAAATGCTCCCTTCTGTTTGCTTGGTTCTTTTTCTCCTATGCAATTCCATAGACAGAATCTTGTCAATTCAGAGGAGCAATAATATGAAATTGAAGAACTCAAATATAAACGATGATAGATAAAGAGTTCTATAGTTGCACAGAGTCCCGCTGCTGGAGTTATTTATGAGTTTCAGCTACTGATCATTGTGCATGTTCTGCACAAATTATCCGACTTTTTGGTATCTGAACAGAGTAATACAGTGAGTGTGACTTCTCTTATTGGAGGAACTTCTGATAATACGGGATCTGGAGTTGCACGTCGATTGGGTAAATTGTTGTTAAATTATTAAAAAATCTAAGTTTTTCTTTGTTGAGGTGCCTCTGCTGACTCGTTCGTATGCTTCTCAGTTCTGAAGACTGGCCTTAATATCATTCTTGCTTGTGACCTTCCGAAGAACAGCCCAATGCTTGAGGTTCTCTCTTTCTCACTCTCTCTCTTGTATTTCCATACATCCTCAAATTTTTTAGTAACAAATTGCAATTTAAATACTGCACTTGTATCTCAAAATGACTGAAATTGTGAATTTCTTCTACCCTTCTTGTTAAGAAATCAGCTTCGTTATTATTTTGACTGTTTACCCAATTTTCACATTTCTTTCTGTGTTGGGATGTTCAGGCAGATGCTGAGAAAAGGCTGGTGCAAAAGCTAATTAGTCTAGGTTACACAAAGCCACAAGTGTAAAGGACAATTTCCATGGAGGAGCTTCGTCGTAGCAATATATCTTACACTGCCGTGAAATGGTTCTTTGGTTTCGTTTTTCTGGTTGAGTTCTCCATAATTTATCAAAGAAAGAGATGTGTAGTTGCAGGTGCCTCTATCTATACCCTTGGGGTATAGCTTTATCTTGGTTCTGCAATTTGTAACAAAGAAAGGACATTTTAGTTCTGAGACGTAGTAACATTCCAAAAGAGATGATAATGTTACTGGCTTTGTTTGGCAGCAATGTACGAATGGACTTCTTGAACTTGGGTTAGTTCTTGATTTTCAAGGTGTGTTTATAACTAATGACATCCTTTATCTTTGATTCAAATGCCTTCGAAATATCTTTATTTTTGTTTCGATGTGGGTAAAGAGCTGACTTCCTGTGAGTGAATCTTGAAATGATTCACAAGGCTTCATTCTACCAGTCAAGTGAACTCGTTATTCTTTTTTCTTCCTTTCTATCGAAACTAGTATGTAAATTTCATTACAACTCTCGTGTGGGATAAAAATAGGAATTCGAGTTCAGGTCATTCGAAACTGAACTAATATAGCAAATGAAGCAATAGATAGTTACTCTGTTCCTATAGTACAGTAAAACTACAATATCAAAGAAAATAGAATCACCACACCTCATGAGAGAAAAATACAACTAATCCAGTCATTTGAAACCAAAACTAATGTAGCAGCAAATGTAGCATATGAAAGCCCAAGATTGACTAACCAAGAGGGGGGTGAATTAGTTTTATAAACTTTTTCAAGAATTAATTCTAGATGTATCTATTGCACAAATATGAAAATGAATAATGAAGATGATGTAAAGCTAATAAGTAAAAAGGATAGAGTGATTTTATAGGAGATTCAATCCAACTCAACCAATCTACGTCCTCCGTTACCAAGCTCTCCGTCACGAGCAAGACCTTTTCCATTATATTGATTGATTTATGGTGCAATCTAACCCTTTTACAAAGCTTCCGACGACTTACAACCAAGGAACACCGATCCTTTTACAATGTTGATCTTTGCTGGACTTCAACACGACTCACAAGTTTAAAAATACAATTTGAAGCTTTTCTCTCAATAAATAATATATCAAAGTCGAGTATAATGAGAGAAAATTATACTAAAACTTCAACGGATCGCAAAGAAGGTAGTTCAAGTGTTTTGATTGAAAAACTTTAGTTGAGATAAAATGATTCACTCAAAAAGGTTTTTCTATAAATGAATGAATTGATCTTTTTAAAAGAGTAGAAAAATGAGGTTGGAAAGATCAATAAATACTTCACTTAATATTTATGAATAGTTGTTGAAATATGGAAGAAAATGTGGTTTTTGTAGAACTCAAAGATCTTCCAAACGGTTAAAAAAAAAAAAAAAAAAAAAAAAAAAAAAAAGTTAAAAAAAAAAAAAAAAAAAAAAAAAAAAAACTACCCCACCGGACAAGCATAATGGATGTCCGCTAGGTATCGGACAAGTCTGCTAGCCGTTGGTGAATCAGGTGACAGAACGTTCCAATTTTTGACCGTTGGGTAAAAAATCTTCACCAGACGTCCGCTATACTACCGGACTGTCCGATATAAAAAAAGTTTTCTTTGAGCTTTCAAGACTTCAATGCTAAATATCAAAGCATTTTACCTTTACATATAAATTCGAAAATTCTAATATAATTTTCTTCAATATGCCCGATCATTAATGTTCAAGGCTTTGATCTTGATTACTCTTGGCATTGGCAGTCGTCTCGTTCTTCATGAGTGCATTCGTCTAGTCCTATGAGTCTTCATTTTGATTTCAACTATCATGACTCAAAGGTAGGTTTGTTAGAACTAAAAATAAATCTTGTTTGTTATAATCAAAACATATGCTGAAGTCGAAGTCAACAATTTCCCCTTTTTAATTATGACAAACAAAATGATTTGCACAAGACGAAAAAATTCAACAAATGTATATTCCCCTTATCTTTTGCACATCAATAATTATAAATTGAAATATTCCCCCTTAATCATACACATTATGCGTAATCAACCATAACACTATTTACTCAACCATGCATAATCAACCATAACACTATTATAGTGAGACATTCCCCCTTAATCATGCATAATCATCCATATATCACTTCCTCTTTTTGTCATAAGCAAAAAGAAGTCAACCATAGATTGCAAGAACATAAGTGAAATATATTAATTGGTGCATAAATGTTAAGCATAACAGTAAGCCTAAAACATGTAGAGAAGTGTAATAGTGCAATGTTTAAAAAGACAAGCATAATAAATAAACTAAGCCGCTGGAGGGAATCGAGAGTAAAAATAGGCAAAGAAAGCAGCCTGTTGCGCCTACATTTTCGCCTGTCGATCTTGGATAGCCGTTTGTTGTGCTTGAAGCTGGAGAAGTAAGCTTCCAAAACTATCAATGGTGGAAGTGAGAGATTCGATACATCCGTTGAGGATGTTAAATTGATCCTCAGTCATGCTGTGTCTGCTACTCGATGCCGAGGGACACTCGAACCCGGAAAGTCGGAAGGAGGAATTTGAGCGTCTTCGGAATCATCCTCGTCATCTTTTTCGAAAGCCAAAGTGGATGGACCCGAGGTAGGATCGAATCCCTTAGTGTGTGCTACCCAATGACCATTTTCCTTAGTGATTTTCATTCGTGCAAGTGCTTTGATGTTGATTGTGTCAGTTGGGCGTAATTTGATAAAAGGCTCATTTTCCAAAGGCACATTAAAATGTTTCAAAATTTTCGTTAGAAGCATGCCGTATGGAAGTGCTTTGGTTTGTTGTGAGATATGCACACATTTCATAGTTCCAAAAGCTAAAGTTGGAAAATCTAATCTTCGTTTCACAAGAAAAGAGTCGAGAATAAATAGATCGGGAAAATTGACTTTGTTTCGATGCCCTTTTCGAGGAAGTATGATATGGGCGATAATGTGTTGTAAAACTTTGCATGGTAGATTCAGGTGATGTGTACTAATTTTATTCATATTTTCAAAGTCTTTTTCGGTTACACGTCGACAAGCATCACTCAGGTTATAACCTTCGATCGACGGATGAGCTTTATGATGATGAATTTGTGTTTCACACATGTCAAGCCTAAGAATTTCACGAATGAGGTCTTTGGAAATTTTCATATTCACATTATTAAGAAAACAAGAGATTGTGTCCGATTGAGCGATAACCAATGAGTGATGAAATTTCCTCATAAACCTAGGATATGCATGCTCTTCCATCCCAACTACGGAGGTCCAACCCATGTTTTCTAGGTATTCCTCAACGTGAAATACAGGTGCTTGTAGTATAAAATCAGAAAAATCAACGTTCTTACCTAGGAGAATGGAGATTTCTCAAAAGGGTTCATGGCCACCTCGGGTTCCTCATCCATTTCTTTGTCGGAGGAACTTGGTGGAGGATGTCTAGCAGTATCCTTAAGGCATTTTTCAGCCCTATTTCATCCAGTCATTGTGTAACAATTTGAAAAATAGAGAAAGAATAACCTAGGGTTCGAACGCAGAGATTTGGGGATTTTAGGAAAGAAATCTTAAAAATTTTTGAGTAATAGTGAGTGTAGAAGTCATGGGCAAGGAAGATTTTTAAGTAATTTGCAAATGGATTATGATATTGGATGAATGGAGAAGAGATTTAAGGAGAGAGATAAGAAAAATGGTGAAAAAGATGAAGGAAGAAGAAAACGGGTTTCGCATTTTAAAAAAAAATCCGGTGTACTGGACGTTCGGTACATTTTATCGGACGGTCCGATAAGACAGAAAAATTTCTGTTAAATCGCGCTTATGTATTGGACCGTCCAATAGAGGTGTCCGGTATATTCCGGACAGTCCGATAGGCCTTTTTTTAAAATAAAATATTATGAAATATTTGTCATGTAGAGTTTGAGAAAAAAGGGCCATGCAAAAATGATTTGAAAACTTATTCTATTTCATTTTCATCAAGAATGCCTAAACCTCTTTGAATATGAGAAAAAGGGTCATGAGCTAGAGGTTTGGTAAAAATATTTGCCAATTGGTCCTCGATTTTTATAAATTCTAACACAATATCTCCTTTTTGTACATGATCATGGAGAAAGTGGTGTCAAATCTCAATGTGCTTAGTTCATGAATGCAAGACGGGATTCTTAGATAAATTAATGGCACTAGTATTATCACACAAAATAGGTACGTGATCGTAAGTCAAATGATAATTACATAGAGTTTGTTTCATCCAAAGTGTTTGTGCACAACAACTTGCTGCCAAAATGTATTCCACCTCGACAGTGGATAGTGCAACAGAATTTTGTTTCTTACTAGACCAAGACACAAGTGCAAAGTCTAGAAAGTGACAGTTTCCGCTAGTGCTTTTACGATCAACATTACATCCGGCCCAATCAGTATCCGAGTAATTAATTAAATCAACGTGAGTGTCTTTTGGATAACAAAGTCCTAAAGTTCTAGTTCCACTTAGATAACGAAAAATTCTTTTAACGGCACTTAAGTGAGATTCTTTAGGATTAGATTGAAATCGAGCACATAAGCAAACGCTAAACATAATATCAGGCCTACTAGTAGTTAAATAAAGAAGAGATTTGATCATACCTCGATATTATGTGACGTCCACGGATGTGCCTTAATCATCTTTATCAAGCTTTAGGGACATGCTTAATGGCGTGTTCATAGGCTTGATGTTATACATATCTAATTTTTTAAGCATGTCTAATATGTATTTATTTTGATTTATGAAAATTCTTTCTTTTGTTTGTTTAATTTGAAGATCAAGAAAGAATTTTAATTCATCCATCATGCTCATTTCAAATTCTTTACTCATGCACTTTGAAAATTCTTCACAAAGATGAATATTTGTAGCACCAAAAATAATGTCAACATAAATTTGAACAATAAGCATATCCTCCTTATGAGTTTTTATGAAAAGTGTAGTATCTGTTTTTCCAATCGAAAAATCATTTGAGAGAAGAAATTTGCTCAATCGTTCGTACCAAGCTCTAGGAGCTTGTTTCAATCCGTAAAGAAACATGATTCGGATACTTGTGATCTTTAAAATCGGGGAGGTTGTTCGACAAAAACTTCTTCTTGAATAAAACCATTCAAAAAATGCACTTTTAACATCCATTTGATAAAGTGTAAAGCTCTTGTAACATGCAAATGCAAGAAACATATGAATGAATTCTAATTTTGCTACGGGTGCAATTATTTCTTCAAAATCGATACCTTCTTCTTGATTGTAACATTGGGCCACTAATCTAGCCTTGTTACGCACAATTATTTTATTTTCATCTCTTTTGTTTCTAAAGACTTATTTTGTTCCAATAACGGTTTGATTGTTTGGTCTAGCGACTAAGTCCCAAACATGATTTCTTTCAAATTGATTTAACTCTTCTTGTATCGCTAAAATCCAAAATTCATCAAACTCGACTTCTTTGAAATTCTTATATTCGATTTGAGAAATAAATGCACAACTAACAAAGTGATTTTTATGAGAAGTTCTAGTGGTAATACCTTTTAATAGATCGCTAATTATTAGCTCTTTAGGATGAGATGGAACAAATTTCCATTCCTTTGGTAATGATGGATCACTTTGTTTTTCGGATTGTCTATCTTCATTTTCTTGTGTATTTGATTCTTTATTTGGTGCTTCCTTATTTTGATCTTGGATATTCATTTCTTCAAAAAGAGTTTCCAACCCTACATCATCATCACTACCTTTCTCTCGATCAAGAGAATTAGTTTCATCAAATGTGACATGCATGGATTCTTCAACAACTAGAGTTCTTTTGTTAAATACTCTATAAATTTTGCTAGTTGATGAATATCCTAGAAAAATTTCAACATCAGATTCTGAATTAAACTTTCCCAAATTATCATTAGTGTTTAAAATAAAGCATTTGCATCCAAAAACTCTAAAGTAACCAATGTTTGGAATTCTATTTTTCCAAAGTTCATAAGGAGTTTTGTTTTTCTTTTTACTTACATGTGCTCTATTTACAATATATCAAGCGGTATAGACGGCTTCGGCCCAAAAACATTTTGGCATGCTATTTTCATTTAACATGGTCCTAGCTTTGTCTTGCAATCTTCGATTCTTTCTTTCCACTACTCCATTTTGTTGAGGAGTTCTAAGAGCTGAAAAATTATGATTATATCCATTTCCATTGCAAAAGTTATCAAAAGCTATATTGTCAAATTCTCCACCATGATCACTCCTTATAGAAGTGATAGAGTATCATTTTTCATTTTGAACCTTTTCACAAAAATGCTTAAAGACATTTAAAGCCTCTTTTTTGAGACTTAAAAATAGAACTCAACTGAATCTAGAAAAATCATCCACAATGACAAAAGCATAATGTTTTCCTCCCAACTTGCGGTTCTAGAGGGTCCAAAAAGATCACGTGAAGTAGTTGTAAGGCTTTTGATGTTGAAAAGTGTTGCTTAGTTTTGAAAGAACTTTTTACTTGCTTGCCAAACTGACAAGTATTACAAACTTTATCTTTTTCAAATTTCAAATTTGAAAATCCTTTAATGAATTTTTTTTTTAAACATGGCCTAATCTCCTATGACATAACCATGTATCTTCCTTGAGGCTTAGTAAATATTTTTCATCATTTTCAAACTCAATATTTAGGATATAAACATCTTTTACTCGGCTACCTATGAACATTGCTTCCTTTGAAGTAGCATCCTTTATAAGGCATTTTGAAGAGTCGAAATTAATATGATAACCTTTATCACATAATTGACTAATGCTAAGCAAGTTATGTTTGAGGTTATCAACAAGTAAAACATTTTCAACTTTAGGAGAAGAGTTGTTTCGCGCGGGTTAAGTCGCTAACAATTAAAAAGGGTCAGACGATTGTGTAAGGGACGAAACCTCTTGAGACAAAGCCCCAAAAAGGGGTGTTCTTTTATTGGCGATGAACTTTACAATTGGGAATGAAAAACAACGTGCCTCCAAGGGGCGCAAGCACACGAGTTACAGAAAGAAAAATGTTTAAGTCTAAAAGCTAAGGAAATGAAAATTACATATTCTCTGTTCGAGAGTTTTGGATTCGGTCCTTTGCTTCTGCGTCCTTTCTCCCTTTTATACCTCATAGACGATCTCTTTGTGATTAACTACCCTGAAAACTGCTTGATCGTCCTATAACTACCCACTTTCTTTGTAGTGGCCATTTTGTCATGAAACTGCCTCTTAACTGCTGCCATTATCTTTCATCGTTCAACCGCTTTCGATTGAATTCCTTGAGTCGTGGAACGTGATAAAGCTACTTTAACAACTGCCTTGATAACTGCATTCCTTGATAACCACGATACTTTATATTTGTTGATACCTTGGGCGACTTGAAGGTTTGGGCGAGAGTGGAATAACAGCTCTGGGCGACCGTATGATACTCCATTCGTTCAGATTCTGGGCGACTCGCAAACTTGGGCGATGGCGTTACGGCATTCTTGGGCCCCTTATTTGGGCCTTCACCTTGATTCGTTCGATTGGACTTCGTTCTTTGGGTTATCCGATTTGGGGATCCTTCAATTGGGCTTTACTCCTTGGGCTGTTCGATTTGGGCTGAATTTTTATGTGTCAACAATTACCCCCCAATATGGCAGAATTAATAATAATTATTGAATTTTGCCATATTCACTTCATGTTTCCAGCGACGTTCGAAGTTCCCAAGAATTTCAATCATTGTTTCCTTCTATAACTTGAAGAAGTGCGTCGTTTTGCAAACCCTTATAAACCCCAAACACGCCATTTTACTGCCACCAAACCACGCCTCATATTTTCTGCATCTCTTTCACGATTCACTGTTCATCTTTTGCTTCCTTGTTACGTAACCCTGAAAAGCTTCGTTCATTCTCCAATGGCTGCTTCACAATCTCAAGCTAGCGATTCCTTTAGTTTTGATGACTTTCAGAAACTTCTGAGTTGCCCATACATAACCCCAAGTTTTCTCGCGCCCGCCGACGTTGGACGTAATGAGTTTTACTTGGGTCCTTTCTTCAACAGTGCGAAGGCAGTTGAACAGGCGGCGGTGGTTCAGCTGTTTTCTTGCACTCATGGCCCTCCTTTTCTAAACTCTTTGCCGCTGGGGCCACTTCGCGAAAGAGGTATTCGCACTTAGCCTAAATCCGATGTAGCTTTTCGTAGGATTTCTGATTTGTTAGAAGTCTCTATTCGCCCCCCCTACTTTTGATTCAGCGCTCTTTCCGATTGCTTTGAGTTTTTGGTCTTCTGAGTACAACACCTTTATTTTTCCTCTTGGCCCCATGTCTATTACGTTAAGGGATGTTGGGGCCCTGGTGAATTTACCACCTTTGGACGATACCATTTTCCCAGGTATCTTAGTTTCTGGTGGCGCCCCACAGTTCGGTAAAAATTACACCGATTCTTATTCAAGCCTGCAGACTCTCCATAATCATTCGAGCGCTGAGCCTACCCATGCTGAGCGAGTGGCCTTTCTTTTAGTTTGGCTTTGTAAATATGTTTTGTGTGTGCCAAGTATAAAGCCTTCTCTGAGTTATTTACCTATAGCGCACGAATTGGCGCGTGGCAGGCCTTTGAATTTATGTTCTTTGTTTTTGGCTGCCCTTTATAGAGGTATGGCTTTTCTTCAGGCTCAATTGAAGAATGGTGCATCTCCCACTGGCAGTGGACCTCTTTGGTTCACTCAACTGTGGTTGAGATCCTATTTTCCATCGCTTGGTGCTCCATCCATTTCTCGTCCTTCTGCTAGCTGTTACGGGCTAGTTATGGAGCCCTTAACTCCTGTAAATATGTCCAGAAGGGACATTTTTTTATTCTTTTATTCTTTAGATTCAATTTCTTCCTTCTTTCCTTTTCCTCCTTTTTTGACTCCGAACTATGTACATCCCCCTTCCAATATAGATAGCGCGAGCACCTCTCTGCTCATTTGGATCCAATTTTTAACTGGGAGGGAGCTTTTCCATGATATCTTAACTGGGACCAATGCCAAAGCGGGGGTAGAAATTTATGCTCCCCAATTTTTTGCCCGTCAGTTTGGTTTTGGCCAAACTTGGCCTGTTCCTCTTTGCTATTCGAAGAGCTTAATTGACCGTTTTCATACCATTAATAAGGCGGAAGCAGAGGCTATAAACGTTCGCAACCCCCATTTATCAAGCCATTTTTCATTAGCCCCTTTTAATTCTTGTAATTCTACTCACCCTCTTTTTGAACAACTTTGGCCATCAGTGAAGCGCAGATTATTTGCGACTGAGGCCAATCGTGCCTTTCATTCATTAGACCAACCGAGTATTTCTTCTCCTCCTCTTGTTTTGGTCACTCCTTTGTCTATTCGAAGCCCCTCTCCTTCTCATCGTACCAAACAACCTGCTCGTCCATCTTCTTCTCTCCCTGCCAGGCCTACTATGGCCAAAAGTGCTTCAAGCCGCAAACGGCCAGTCTCATCATCTCCCATTCTGGAGGATGATGTTGATGATGATGATGATGATGATGCCCCTCTTATCGTCAGGAGGAAGGTAATTAAATCGGTCTATTTACAAGTATGCTTTTCCACATTTGATACTGTTCTGTGTACTGATGATCTTTTGGATTTTTCAGAAAAGCTCAGACTCCCCTTCAAAGGCTTTGGCATCGACAACTCCTGCTCCATCATCCTCTACTTAGGCTACTTTATCCAAACCGGTTGGTGATGGGACCATGCTTAAAGATACATCTTCAGTCCCAGAGTCTTCATCACAACCCGTGGATGAGCCACCTTCTTCCCAGGGTGTCGACCCCCCAATCATCGAAACAGAAGGTAATTCAGTTTTTGATGTCTTACCTTTGCTCGTGCTATTGGTTTCTGATTTGTTGCTCTTGAACTTTGCAGATATTCCTATGAGTCCGCCCGTTGTGGAAACATCGTCTCGCTCGGGCATGGGGAAGTCCTCACAAATGGATGAGTCGCCGGCGGCAAGCTTGGCCGAGGGCACGCCGTCTTCTACGATTGTCGACGAGGTAGTTTCTCTTTTTGCTTCATTTCTATCATTTCTATTTCCACCTTGTTCATTGTAGTGAGGATTTTTAATATTGGCAACCTTCTTTGCAGGACGCTGACAGGATTGTGCGTTCTATCCAAGATTTGTTCGCTTCTTGGGGGCAGGTCCAAATGCCTCGTCCTGCTCCATCTGATTGTCCTGCCGCTTCTTCAGAGGATGATTTGAAGTTCTTGAAGGAGTTGGTATTTGAGTACGTATCCTTCATGGATATGGACATTGGAAGGGCTAGTGCTGCCAGACACAAGGATGAACTTGAGCACTTGAGTGCGAAATTAGAGCAAGCACTGACGCTTCCGTCGCTCAATCTTTCTGCCGACTTTAAAGCGACGTTGAAAGTCATTCACTCCGAGGTCCTTTCTATGCTGGCCAAGAATGCTGAACTAAAGGCCAAGCGTACTCAATATCTTCGAGCTGTAGCTGAGAAAGAGTCTTTACGCATGGAGATCAACAAGGCTAAGGACGAGTTAAAAGAAATCTCTTCCGAAGTCATGATTGAAGACTCTTTGATGGTTAACTTGGCTGCTCAGATGAGGGAACTTCAAGCCAAAATGGACGATTGCAGGGCGAGGATGGCTGCTAAAAAGCGCAACGCCTCTCAGGGGATTGAGCGAACTAAATCCTTGGTCGAACAGTACAAGAAGTTGGAGGTTGATGATGACGACGTTGCGGCTGAATTGAACATCACTTCCTCCCGGCAGAACGAGGATTGGGAAAAACTTAGGGAACGAATTCGTTCCTTATGGGGTAGACTGTAATTAAGACATACGATGTCTTTTTCTCTTTTGTAATTTTTGTTCATTATTAACGAACATTAACTTCTTATACATTTATTTGACGTTTATTTTCTAATCATCAATTATTTAATCACTTAACTGCTTTGCACTAAGAATCTTGTCCACTCCCTTTTGATATTCCCACTACTGTTTCCAAGACTTAGGGCCATTTAATTCCGTCTATTAAATAGAAATGTGGCTGTTCATATTCTGTCCCTTCATCTTCACCCCCCTATAAATGTTTCGCATTTTTCACCCTCTATCTTCATCTCTTCATTTTCTTTTTCGAAACCAATTTACTGCCATTTCTTGGCATTCTGACGATCAACCAGATCCAAAAATGGACTGTCTAGTCCATCCGCCTTATATTTACCTTGATGTCACCTTTGGTATGGGAGGTATAGGAAATATTTTCTGGCCAGCAGCGAAGTTTTTCCTGCAAAATTCTTCGCTTCGTCTCTTTGTTCTTCACAAGGAGTCAATGATGGGAGGCAATTTTTGGGCTGCATGTGGGCCACTTTGCTTGCTGAGAGTGCTTCTCAGCTTGTCTGCTGAGAGTGTTTCTCAACCTCGCCATTGCAGCGATGCATTTAGGAAGGTGGTGAGGCCAGTACACCCTCTCGCTCGTCAACCCCACCATTGTAGCGATGCAATTAGGAAGGCGGTAGGGCCAGTACACCCTCTTACTCGTCAATCCTACCATTGTAGCGATGCATTTAGGAAGGCGGTGTGAAGTTTACTCAGCGATCAACCGGGAGATACTTTAGTTGCATTTTGTAGCACGTCCATTATTTGTATCTTTTGTGTTCTTGTAATGAACGTTTAATAATAAAGAACTTTATTCGAACGTATTTCGCTCTGTCTTTATTATCTTTTGATCGTCCAGAATGATTGGTTATGTTTTTATCTGTTCACATTCCCATAAAGAAGGAACATATTTTTTCAAATATTTGCCGTTAATGAATCTTACGTGCCTGGTGCCGTTTAGATCTTCTAAGTGGTACGCTCCATTAGGCAACACACTGTTTATTTTGTATGGTCCTTCCCAATTGGGCGACCACTTCCCGTACTTTGGATCCTTGGTATCCAAAGGGAGTATCGTCTTCCAAACTAGTTCACCCAGGCTGAACGACTTGGCTATGACTTTTTTATTATAAAATTTAGCCATTCTTTGCTTTTGAACTTGCAACCTATCTAAGACGTCCAACTTCAATTCATCTAAACATAATAAATTTTGAACTTGTGATTCGGCATACTCATCATCATTCAACTTATGTTGCAAGCACACTCGAGTTGTTTACACGTTGATTTCCATAGGCAAAACGGCCTTCCGTCCATAAACAAGTTGGAAAGGAGTAACTTTGGTACTTGACCGAGGTGATGTTCTATAAGCCCATAAGGCCTTGTTCAAACATTCGTGCCAATTTCTGGCGTTTTCATCTATCATCTTTCTGATGATATTTTTTAGAATCTTATTAGAAGATTCTGCTTGTCCGTTGGATTGAGCGTAGTACGGTGTGGAGTTTACTAATTTAATCCCAAACTCGCTCAAAAATTTGTTCACTTGATCCCCATCAAAGATGTTTCGTGATCTACCATTAAAGTTTGTGGAATTCCAAACCTATAAATAATGTGATCACGAATAAACTCTATAACATTCTTCTGGGTGATCTCTTTTAAAGGTACCGCTTCTACCCATTTGGTGAAATAGTCGGTTGCAACTATAACAAAAGTATGTTGCTTGAACGATGGAGGGTAGATCTTCCCTATTAGATCTATCGTCCAACCTTTGAACGGTCAAGGTTTAATAATAGGTGCCATCTCTCGTGCTGGCGCCCTTTGTATTGGACCATATTTTTGGAATGCTAAACAACTTTTTGCATACTGAACGCATAGTTCTCCCATCTTTGGCCAAAAATCTCCACTCCTAATAATTAACCACCTCATCCTTTGGCCAGCTTGATGAGCTCCACATATCCCTTCGTGCACTTCAGCCATAATCGTCTTGGCTTCTTGCAAGCTTACACACTTTAGTAATACACCATCAGAGCGTTTCTTAAACAATTCTTCATCTATTAGTGTGTAATTCAGCGAACGTAGCTTTGTCTTCCTGCTAATCCCTCCATTAGGTTCTTTAAGGAACCCTTTAATCTCTATTCTCCAATCCACTGCATCTCCATCTTGTATACAGTGAAGTTCAATTTTCTTCGCCCTTCTTTGAATCACGGGCAATATGATTCCATATTCACAAGTAGACTTCCAATTCAAAACCTTTGAGTACGCTGATGCCATTTGGGCTAACTCATTTGCAATGTCGTTATATATCCTATTAACGCATTGGAGTTCTACTTAGTCGAATTCTTCTAGTAATTCTTGGGCGATCTCGTACTGACTTATAATGGAATCACTTTGACATTTAAAATCACCGATCAGTTGATGGATCACCAATTGAGAATCGCCCCTAACGATCACATTTCTTATTCCCATATCTACCATTAGTTCTAGGCCTACTATTAAAGCTTCATATTCGGCCTGATTGTTGGTGCACATTCTGTCTAAGGTGAATGCAAACTTGTAGCAAATCCCTAAAGGATTAATCAATGCTACCCCCACTCCTGCACCTTTAGAGGTTTTTGACCCATCGAAATACAACACCCAAGGTTTTAATTCGAACGAATTGATTTCTAATTCGATTTCTTCAGGCATGTTAAGGCATGGATGATCAGCTAGAAAGTTAGCCAAAGCCTGATTTTTGACTGCCTTTTGAGGTATATATTGTATTTCGAACTCTGATAAAGCTAGTGTCCAAAGGCCTACCCTTTGGTGTAAAATAGGGCGCGAGAACATATACTTGACTAAATTTACTTTAGAAATTAAATAAACGGTTACGGACCGTAAATAAGCCCTTAATTTTATACATGTGAAATACAGTGCTAGACACAATTTTTCAATAGCAGAGTAATTACATTCACATTTTGTCAACCGTCTACTTAAGTAATAAATTGCCCTTTCTTCACCAAATTGGTTTTCCTGTGCGACCATTCCAGCTATTGATTCTTTTTCAGCCGATACATACATTTTCATTGGCCGTCCCTGGATTAGTGACACCAACACTGGTGGACTTGATAGATATGTCTTCAGGCTTTCAAAAGTATTTTGATGTTCTTCTTTCCAGACGAATTCATCCTGATTTTTCAGCTTTAATAGCGGCGAAAAGACTTTAGTTCGCCCTGCACAGTTAGAAATAAAGCGTCTTAAAAAATTTACTTGGCCTAGAAACCTTTGCAACTCCTTTTTACTGCTAGGTGGTTTGGCTTCTAAGATGGCCTTCGCTTTATTTTTGTCAGGTTCAATCCCTCTCTTGTGTACTAAGAAACCAAGAAAGTTCCCTGCATTAACACCAAATGCACACTTCAAGGGATTCAACTTTAACTTATATTGTCTCATTCGTTCAAACGAACATCTTAACTGTTCGAAATGGTCATCTTCTTTAATGGACTTGACCACTATATCATCCACATACACCTCAACAAACTTGCCTATCATGTCATGAAAGATTAAATTCATAGCTCTTTGATAAGTACCTCTTGGTCGAGCATCTGGCTGATGAACGTTGGGTGATCTTCTCCTTCATTGCCAATATTTACTTTGATCAGAGGGTCTTGCGCTTGAGCGTATCCAGGTTTGGCAATCCGCATCACTTTGTCGTCCAGTTCTTTTGTAAATACTTCCTCTTCCAAGCAGTCCACCTTGTTGACTTCTCGGCCAAGGCTTTGCTCTAACTCGAATACTGCCAACTTGTTCTTCAGCGCTTTTAGGGCAGTCTCTTCCTTTGCTTTGTCATTGCATTCCTTATTGAAAGCCATCAGTCTGGCTTTGAAGGCCTGAATATCAGCCATTTGCTTTTGCAACTCAAAATCCATTTAAGATTCCTTGATTATTCTTTTGCCAATCACTGGCTCTTCCAGGGCCACTATATTTGGCCTCATCTGTTTGAACATCTCAGTAAGTGCGTTCACTGAGAATGGCTCTTCACTTTGCGCGACAACTTGAGTTTCTTCCCCGTCTTGTACCACTCTGACAGGTCCATAGTTTCCTTCGTACATGAACTTTCCCATCGAGTTTGCTTCCGCGACAAAAGGCCTATGATCAGCCTGTACCACCTCTGCTTCGCCTTTCTCATTCCAAAAAATCAGGCATTGATGGAGCGACGAGGGTATACAGCGGCTTCCGTGTATCCAATCTCTTCCTAGGAGCACATTGTAACTAGTAGGGCCATCTATTACAAAGAAGACAGTGGTCCTAGTAGTCGTACATATAGTTATGTCTAAAGGCATAACTCCCTTAGCTGAAGTTGCTCCTCCATTGAAGCTAGTGAGGATGACTTCTGTAGGAATCATATCACCCTCTGTCTTTGCGAACTTTCTCATCATCCTGGATGGAATGGTGTTTATAGCTGCTCCATTATCGACAAGCACCTTTACCACTGGGACGCCGTTAACTAGAGCTTTAACATATAACGGCCTCAGGTGTTTTGTCAATTTCATGGCTGACCGTTTAAAAATAACCTTTTCGGCAGCCTCTATTTCTACTTCTTGCTTGTTTTCCGTCGAATTATCCCCCTGTGATAGGTCGACTTGTAGTATGTCATGCTGATCCTCTGTCTTCCGAATTTCCTTCTTACTTCTTTCTAATGCTTCCTCATCAGTTATCCAAACTGTGGGAGGGGGCATTATCTTTGGAGGTGACCCATACTTTTCAGAGCGAGGTACTCTCTTCTTCCTTTTGGGTGTCCCGTATAGTACGTAGAAGTCGAAAGGACGCCCAGATGGCTCCCCCAACAAGTCTACTTCGCGAACTCCCTCTTGGTGTAGTTGCTTAAACAGAGTGTTGCGCGATACTCCCCTCTTTTTCCTTTCTGCTTCTAAGTCGATTTCTTCTTCAATGTCTGTCATCCCATCGTCCTCTTCATCGTCGTAGGCCTCTCCAGAAGTCTGTCCTTCTTCACATACCAGCATGCAGGCTTCTCCTTCGTTGTTCTCCCTCTCTTCTTCCTTTTTTTTATTCTTAAATTCATTGGCCAGTAGATAATTATTGGTCACGACAGGAGGCAACGTACCGAATTGGATAGCAAGGGGCTGATCTGGATCTTCTTCATCCTTTTTGTCCCTCTCAAACCTTGACCTCCTAGAAGAGGTTTCTGGTAGTTCCTTCATTGATTCATCTGTACCAGTCTCTTTACTACTTTTGAGGACGTTCTGATTGGCTACCTTGAGTAATAGAGGAGCTTTAGGATGTGGCATTCCTTGTTGCTGCCTCATCATCCGTCCGTGGTTTCGCTGGAAACGCCTTTGTTGGGTCCTAGTCATCTCATCGAAGGGTATTACCCTTCCTGCACTGTATTGGAATGAATGCCATACATTTGGCTGGCGAGGTTGCGGCCTAAATGTTCTTCCAGTATCTGTTGGTCTGAACTGCCTTTCAAAAGGTGATCCTCTATAAAATGATGTACCTCGCCCTCTGTCAGGCTGAATGCTTGGGAAGAAGGCAGGGCGATGAGGATGCTGCCATGTCCCTGGTTTCTCCGTATCTCCATTTACTTCCCTTTTACACCTTGCACACAGGACGTTTTCGTCCTTTTTTGGTTCTTTCCCTTTGATTCGTTCGAAGACACTGGGATGTGTTTTAGTGTTTTCTTCTCCATCGTCTATGACCAACTTGAATTTTGGCAACTTGTTCTTGAACCCAGACGTTACCATATTTACCCCAAGTGGCTGTGAGAAAGGATTCTCGTCCACTGCCATCTTTTTCTTATCGTTGAACGTAATTCATCCTGATTCAATAGCATCCTGCAATACGTGACGGAAAACCAAGCAATTGTTAGTCAAATGTGACCATGCATTATGCCACTTACAATATTTTTTACCCTTTATTTGTTCAGGGTTTGGCAATTTGTGCTTATCGCTCAGCTTTATTTGCTTATCCCTATATAATTTATCGAATATAAGGTCAGCTTTGGTCACATCGAACGAGAACGTTCTAGCCTTTATGTTTCCATCCTTTATGGGCTCATCTTTACCCAATGGTCTAGGCTTGGCCATTATGGGACAAGTATATGTATCCCCTTTTACCAATTCGGCCAAACACATTTCGGCCTGATCGTATGATTCGTCATCGATGGTATGAACGTCAAAATTTGGGTCTCTGTAATAAGTCCCTTTACTAGAATTTTTCATTTGTTCTTCTTCTCTTATCAGTCGCTCATACCTGATCACATTCGCACTCAACTGGAAAAGGTCTGAAAATTCCTTGTCCTGGAACTTCTTTTTTAAAT
>NC_036258.1:6156003-6347533 GCF_002742605.1 Olea europaea var. sylvestris | reverse complement strand
GACATTATCTCTCACGTTTGAATTACCCCCCAAGTTAGGCATGCCACTACCATTATTTTGATTTGGCACTGTAGTACCTCCTTGGTTTGAAGTAGAGGGACCAGAAAGCGATTCCACCCCTTGATTCGGATTTAGGACAGAGGGATTATGTCCCACAATTGTCCTAGTTTGAAAGTGGTTTGTAAGAGGTATAGCCGGTTGACATATTTGGCCTACTAACTTATTCATTGTTTCGTTTAACGTCTTTAGCTGTTTGGCCATATTGTCATAGTGTGCGTTTCCATTTTGTGTAAATCTTTCCATATTATGAATACTTCGAAGATTTACCTGTTCAACGACGTCTTGCGTGAGTTCTCCAAGCAATGCACGCATGGTTCGAGGACTCAACTCCTTCATTGGTTCGTAACGACTGTTACTGCTCTGATTTTGTCTATCTGTTCGTGGAGAGGCATGCTGCTCCTCATATCGCTCGATTACAGACTGGATTCCTCCCTGACTTACTCCTTCCTTGTCGGATCTCTGAGGCATATTGTTTCACCTTTTGTATTTTCAACACCTAACACCACTGTCCCACTGGGCGTGCTAAATTGTTTCGCGCGGTTTAAGTCGCTAACAATTAAAGAGGGTCAGACGATTGTGTAAGGGACGAAACCTCTTGAGACAAAGTCCTAAAAAGGGGTGTTCTTTTATTGGCGATGAACTTTACAATTGGGAATCAAAAACAACGTGCCTCCAAGGGGCGCAAGCACACGAGTTACAAAAAGAAAAATATTTAAATCTAAAAGTTAAGGAAATGAAAATTACATATTCTCTGTTCGAGAGTTTTGGATTCGGTCCTTTGCTTCTGCGTCCTTTCTCCCTTTTATACCTCATAGACGATCTCTTTGTGATTAACTACCCTGAAAACTGCTTGATCGTCCTATAACTACCCACTTTCTTTGTAGTAGCCATTTTGTCATGAAACTGCCTCTTAACTGCTGCCATTATCTTTCATCGTTCAACCGCTTTCAATTGAATTTCTTGAGTCGTGGAACGTGATAAAGCTACTTTAACAACTGCCTTGATAACTGCATTCCTTGATAACCACGATGCGTTATATTTGTTGATACCTTGGGCGACTTGAAGGTTTGGGCGAGAGTGGAATAACAGCTCTGGGCGACCGTATGACACTCCATTCGTTCAGATTTTGGGCGACTCGCAAACTTGGGCGATGGCGTTACCGCATTCTTGGGCCCCTTATTTGGGCCTTCACCTTAATTCGTTCGATTGGACTTCGTTCTTTGGGCTATCCGATTTGGGGATCCTTCAATTGGGCTTTACTCTTTGGGCTGTTCGATTTGGGCTGAATTTTTATGTGTCAACAAGAGTGATTACCAGTATCTTCGATTCCAATGACTCTTCCTTTAGCATTGTCACCAAATGTCACATGACCTTCATTCTTTTTCTTGAAGTTTGTTAGTAGTTTTCTATGTCCGGTCATGTGTCTTGAACATTCAGTATCCAAGAACTATTTGCTTTTTACTTTCTGCGATACCTACAAAAGTAATTCAATTTTTTTTTTTTTTTTTTTTTGGTACCCATACAAACTTGGGTCCTTGGTAGTTAGCATTTGTGGATTGTTGAATCCACTTATATTTTCTTTGAAAGTATAATTTCTTTTTGGTTAAACAATTGAATGTAACATGTTCATTTTTATTGTAAAAGCTACATGTAATTTTTGAAGTGGAAGAATTTGAAGATTTAACAAATATATTTTCAAGAGACTTTTGCTTTAAGGAGGGTTTGTATCCAATCCTTCCTTTATCAAAAACACATTTTTGATTTCCAAGCATTAAATCAAAATTCTTTTTTCCTTGGAAAAAATTGTGAATAATTTTTGTCAGGTCCTCAATCTTTTCCTTTAAAAGAGAGTTTTCTTTGATCAATAAATCGTAATTTTTTTTTTTTGAAATTTTCTTTATTTCTTCTTTTAATGAAGAAATTTTCTTTTTAAGAATGGAGTGACTTAATGCAAGCTTTTCAAATTTTTCAAGCATTTCATCATAGGAAATTGTCAATTCATCATATGTACATTTATCAAAAGAATTTACCTCATCTTTGATGGCCATGAAGCACATGTCGGTAATCTCATCTTGGCTATCATTTTCGTTTTGATCATCATCACTTTCATCCCATGTAACTTGTAATGCCTTTTTCTTGATGTTCTTCATCACTCATGTTACCACTTGTTGTTCCTTCTTCAATTGCCAACTTTAAAGCTATTTGACGTTTAGAGGATTTTTTTGATTTCTCTTTACTTTTTCTTGTCTTCTCCTTGACCTCGACATTATTGAGCTCATAAGTCATCAATGTTCTAGAGAGTTCTTCCAAAGGATATGTATTTATATCTTTGGTATTTTCTATTAACATTCTCAATGGACTCCAATATTCGGATAGGGACCTAAGCATTTTGATCACAAGTTCACCATTAGTATATTTTCGATCAAATCCTTTTAGACCATTTACAATGTCGGCAAAATGAGTAATCATATCAATAATAGGTTCATTTTTTTTCAAGAAGAAATTTTCAAATTCTTTAACCAAAATATTAATTTTGGTTTCTTTCACTTTGCTAGTACCGACACGAGTAACTTCTAATGCATGCCAAATATCAAATGCGGAATCACATGTACTAATACGATTAAACTCATTTCTATCCAATGCACAATAAAGTACGTTCTTAGCTTTGGTATTTAATGACAATTTTTTTTTGTCTTCATTATCATATTCCTCTCTAGATTTTGGAATAGTTTGGTCGGGTCTTCCATCAACCTTGGTAGTTTTGGTAGGCATATAAGGACCATATTCGATGATTTCCCAAATGTTATAATCAATGAATTAAACATAAATCATCATCCTAGCCTTCCAATAATTATAGTGTATTCCATCAAAGAAGGGAGGTCGGTTTGTGGAATGCCTCTCAAGATTTTGAAACATAGGGTTAGTCATTTCTCAAGATGGTCAAATCTTTAAAAAGGAGTACCTCGCTCTGATACCAATTGAAAGTCTAAGATTGACTAACCAAGAGGGGTGAATTGGTTTTATAAACTTTTTCAAGAATTAATTATAGATGTATCTATTGCACAAATATGAAAATGAATAATGAAGATGATGTAAAGCTAATAAGTAAAAGGGATAGAGAATGCAAACGATTTAATATGAGGTTTGATCCAACTCAACCGATCTACGTCCTCCGTTACTAAACTCTCCGTCATGAGTAAGGCCTTTTTCACTATATTGATTGACTTATGGTGCAATCCAATCCTTTTACATAGCTTCCGGTGACTTACAACCAAGGACGACTGATCCTTTTACAATGTTGATCTTTGTGGGACTTCAACACGATCCACAAGTTTAAAAATACAATTTGAAGTTTTTCTCTCAATAAATAATATATCAAAGTTGAGTATAATGAGAGAAAAGTAGACTAACACTTTAACGGATAGGAAGGAAGGTAGCTCAAGTGTTTTGATTGAAGATTCACTCAAAAATGTTTTTCAATAAATGAATGAATTGAACTTTTTAAAAGAGTAGAAAAATGAGGTTGGAAAGATCAATAAATACTTCACTTAATGCTTATGAATAGTTGTTGAAATATGAAAGAAAATGTCGCATTTATAGCACTCAAGGATACCGAACAAGCATACCGGACGTCCACTAGGTATCGGACAAGTCTGCTAACCGTTGCGGAGTCAGGTGACAGAACGTTCCAATTTTTTACTGTTGGGTAAAAAATCTTCACCGGACATCCGCTACACTACAAGAACGTCCAGTATAAAGAAAGTTTTCTTTGAGCTTTAAAGACTTCAATGCTAAATATCAAAGCATTTTACCTTTACATATAAATTCAAAAATTCTAATAAAATTTTCTTCAGTATGCCCGATCATTAATGTTCATGGCTTTGATCTTGATTTCTCTTGGCATTGGCAATCGTCTCGCTCTTCGTGAGTGCATTCGTCTAGTCCTATGAGTCTTCATTTTGATTTCAACTATCATGACTCAAAGGTAGGTTTGTTAGAACTAAAAATAAATCTTGTTTGTTATAATATAAACATATGCCGAAGTCGAAGTCAACAGCAAACGGGTGCACCACTCTATTCCAATTTTTACAAATATAACAAGAGCCACAATTTACATCTCGAAGTAACGATACAGTATCAAAGAAAATAGGAGCATTGGGTGAAAGATTGGGTCCAACTGCAAGCATTGAATCACTTGGAGGGCATCGCACTCAGCAACATTAAGGCATAACCCACATTTTTCGGCAGAATTGAGTCTGCCCTCAAAGCAATGGTCTCCGTGTCCTCAGTTGAAAAACTGCCAGCAACAGCTCTTGAGCATGCTCCCACAGCCAATCCATTATGGTCCTGAATTATCCCACCAACCCCAATATGGTCATTCCAACACGGGCAATGGCATCTGTGTTCAATTTGAGTTCTCCACAGTTGGGCACACTAAACCCTATTGATTCGACTTGTGGAGCTTCAAAAGGGATCCAAATTTACACGCTCAAGACGGTTAATTTACTTGAAATTTACAGTATTCTGCTAGATTAAGATTATAATGAAACAAAAACCCTCAAATCTTTCCAAATCATTAATCACACTACGTGATTATGGAATAAACCTAACAACAAATTTTCAAATAGCCATCTTCTGTACCAACAAGAAACAACCGAGATGAAGGTAGTATGCTAATAGCTGATAACACAGACATGTTTTTTGATTCCCTATCTGCCATATAGAGATGCTGAGGAGTGACACTATACTGCCCATCCTGCACCATGAAATAGATTACTTTAAAGAAAAGAAAAAAATTCAAGCCAAGGAATAAGGGAAACAAAGAACGGCAAGCTAGCCAAGGGGGGATGTTATCTTCTACTAAGAAATCAAACATGCACATTTTGGACTTCAGTAGCAGCAATTAGATTTTGAACACTTTAGGCTCATTTCAATTTGTACTACAAGAAGAGGTGACAGTTCACATCTAAGAGAGGTCTCGGCAACATAACTACAGATCGATTGCCTTCTTGGTGTTATAAGGAGTCCGGTATCAGCAAGTCCAGCCCAATCATCTTGGTAGGGTAGGGAGAAAAAGAGCAAGGACTAAAACATGCTCAGCTAGATTACTGCTATAAAAGAATCAAATACATATAATTTACAGTTAAGAGAAACTGATGAGTTCACCCATTTTACAGTCATAGCCTGCCTACCAGACATATGAGCATGAAATTTCTACGTTTCTATACATGGGTCTAGGAAGCAATTAGGGGTATGAGTTCTGCTCCCATTCGATAGCCCATTCTTGAACAAAAAGGGGACACAAACAAACGCAACACAGATGTTGCGAGAGGATACCTCATCCGCAGAGCTAGTAGCTAAAGTAGAAAGCCCAATTTTGTTCCTGCATATTGAAATAACATCTTGTCCCCAAACAGAGAAACCGGAAACACCGTCATTATAACCTCTGAAGAGTAAGGGTTCTGATGTCCAATTCCTGTAAATTGTTTATAAAAAAGACGACATCCATAAGGCCTCAATCATATAGGACGGAATCATCATCAGGAAAGTTTTTGTAGTTACAATAAGATTTCCTCTTATGGGATGAAGGCATGACCTGCTAAAGAACTCATCTAACTTGAAAACTTCATTCCAAGATACGATTTACATGATGTGTTCAGGGATAACAGGCCAAGATGAAAGGTTGCTAAATCATCAAAGGTAATGCAGAATGAATAGATTACCTTCTCAAATCCCAAACTCGTAAAGTTTTGTCAAGGGAGCTGGAAACAAGTAGATGATCTGCTACTGCAGCTAACTGCAAGGATTGAATAAATGAAAGATCTACATTACTTCATATGATTCTAGTCTTTAGAATTTGAATGTACCTTCGTCACATATCCATCATGAGCCTGCCAATTGGAAATGATTTTTCCACTTCTCATGTCAAAGAGCCTGCAATAACCAGTACTTGATGCAGCTGCAATCCACGACGGGGAGGAAACAGTTTCATCAGGGTGCAATTTGGCAGAACCACACGAGCAAATTGATGATATCAGAGAATAGAAACCGGAATCCATAGATTCAGTCCTCCATAGATGAAGTTTCTGACCTTGGTTGACATCAATAAACCTGTGCGCCATAGTGAAATTTAAAAAACTCAAATGCATAAAAAAGATTGCCTTTTATTCAGTTGTATACGAGTAATTGAATAATGCTAAAGGTACATCACCATGTACCTAAGGGTGTCCATAATGGACACCCGGCGCCTCCTCATTGGCGAGGCACCTGTGGGCCCCTACGCGTGGCAGGCGCCTCGCCATGTCCATTATGGACACCCTTAGATACATGGTGATGTACCCCTAGCACCATTGATGAGTAATTTACCTAAGAGTACCATTTCCAGTGCCCACAACAAGTCTATCAACAAATTCCAAGTGATGCATAGTAGTGTACGAACTCCCATGGAATGCAGTACTCAACATACCACTTGATAATGGATTAAAGTGGAGCATATTTTCATCTCTATCTGTCATTGTTGTGGAGGTTGAAGAGCTCTCAGAAAATACAGAAACTAGTTTCCCCGTTTGTCCATTCCATATATGTATTGTTCCATCACAAGAAGCTACCCTTCCAGAGGATGATAAAACACAAATGTCGTTCACAACCTGACAATTGAGAGGTAATGACATAGAGATCTATAATTATCATCTGCAAGTTCATAATGTAACATATCACAGCCTAAACTTAATTCTAAAAGCATTCTCAGAATAACTAAGGCAATATCTGAATTAGTTAGTAAATGACGAAAAACAGATTTGTGATTAGTTTGGTTTAAAAAGATTTACAATCAATATTTTGACTCACGTTCACAATTAACAGTTCGTGCAAAACATCTTTCACTCCTGAAAGATATACAAGATAAATCATACTTTGTGCCCCCCACTCCAAGGAAAAAAAGGAGGCAATTTACTAAGCCCTGTTTGATGACCATTATTTGGTCAAAACAATGTTTTGAATAGTGTTAGGAGAATGTGTGGTTAAAAATTAGGGAAAAATATTGAGTTTACGTACAGAATATTTTATTGTACGAATGTGATTGAAAATAAGTATGTAGAAAAAGGAGTTTCCAAATAATGGTCGTCAAACAAGGGCTAATTATTTTGCTCCATCTCAGAATTCTTCCATCATTCTCCCAATCCCCAGTTTACCTTCTCATTATCATACAAAAGAAGTCCTTATGCTGGGAGACTATCTTAAAGGCCAATGGAGGTCGAAACTTTTTCTACGAGACATGTCCATGAAATTCAAAAAGGACCAGAACTAAATGACTGGATGAATGTTCCTTCTTTTTCATTCACACACCAGCGAATCATTTCATCATTTCAAAGAAATGGTCAAATTCCAAGGATAATTTAGCATTATATAGTGTTTTATCTGTCCAAAAACCTAGCCATTGCCCTCAATCTTGGGGATCATTGAAGGTTTCACAAGTTGTGAAGGATAATTTTTATGTAGTCTGTTGAGGGGGGCAAAGTGTAACTTATCATATACAAATATCAAATGGCTTTGTTTTTAAATTGCATAATAATAAGTAGAATTTGAATTAAATTAAAAAATGCAGAAAATCACGCGGAAAAATATGACAGTAAGGCACTCGATGAATTCTAAATTTCAAATGTAAAATTTGAAATCCAAGGTAATGTTGCATCTTCTGTACCAAATAAGAATTTTCCTTCCACCATTTAGTTTTTATCCCATCCCTCCTATGAGAGATGCTTTTAATGGTTGAGTGGGTTCAGGCTTCATTATTTTTGTGCTACGTACTTCACATTATACATTATACAATTCAGTTTTACATTTTTTATCCATATGCGTTTAAAAAAAAAGTAAAAACCACGATGATTATGATAGAGAAAACAAATAAAGTCATCCTTCATTGCTGTTTCACTATTGCAAAAAACTACTTATTAAGTCTTGAAATTCAAAAAGGTCAATTATTAGACAGAAAATCTGATTCAACCATGGAGAACAGAAGCAAACCTCTTCATGGCCATTATAGCCAGAGACACATTCAACTCTTGACAGCTCCCACTTCTGAATGGTTCCTTTAAATCCTGGTCCAATTCCTGCAGTGAAAACTGTACACTCGTCTTGGCAAACAGCAAAAGATCTCAGAGCTCCGTGATGAGCACGTATGGATTGTATGATAGATGCTCTTATCTTCCATGGAAGTTCGTCCTTAGGGCCACCAGCACGGCCAGTGAAGTTGAGTTCATTCCAACTAGCTGCTGGACTAGGGAACCAATACCAAGGTTCCTGAATTCCTGAATTTGAGCTTGTGATACTGCTCTCAGTTAGATTTTGATGGTGTGCAGACAAATGTTTATTTGGTAGGAAGTTTTTGGTGCCTCTTTTTCCTTGAGATTGTGATGTTGACCATCCAACCCCATTGAGCAAGAGTTTAGCAGGTGTGTTATTGGCAGATAGGCCCTTGTTAAAAGTGGGTCTTCTACCATTTACATTTTCCGAACTACTTTGAGATGGCTCCCCTGCATGCTCCCACTGAACCACAACAGGTTTCAGAAGATGTGCACATGTACAGAGTTAAAAAGGGGAAAATAGAGTTCAAAAGTAGCACTCTTACTTGAGGGTCAATAATTGAATTATTACTCATCAAGTTCAAAATAAGAGATAACTTAACTTTGAGATTCATTTTTCTCTTTTATTTGAGGTATCACATACTTTCGCAAATAAAGTTTTCATGCATAATTTACGGTTGTTTACTTGAGATTTATTTGGAATCTTGATCCCAAATGATGAAGTGTCAAGACTCTACAGGTCATTCCATTCGCCGTCATTTTAGAAAAATTTATCAATTCATAAAACACAAGCAATTTTTCCAGCATTTTATAGTTCTTAAGCAAACTTTAATAGTGATTCTCTGAAATTCTAGATTCAGTTCTTACTTTTTCCTCTTCATTGTTTTCATACAATTTGACAGGCACTCCATTTTAGTCCAAAAATTGTAAGAGTGCTACTGCAATTAAAATGCAACTGTGCATATAAGAATTAGTATTCACATAATGAAAAAAAAAAAAACCAAATTCTTGGAAGCATAAAATAAGCATTTACACCTTCCAATTGTGATGCCGTAAAAGGAATTTCTCAAGAAGTAACCATGTGGCACAACACTGGCGAAGTTTCTCTATTCCAAGTAGAGAAGCAAATGTAGGATACAGAAGTAACCTGAAAACATTTCCGAATTCATATGAGCACGTAATTTCTTATGTGATTAAAATCTAGAGAAAGGTCCTAATCAAGTTGGTTTTACCTGGTCAATCCTAAAATTTAATATATATCAAAATATTTAATATAATTCCATATAGAACATGGTGTTAAGCAAGAGAGACTCACACAAGGTCCATGCGGCTTTCAATACATTCTTCCTCGTCCACTTTCGTTCCAGGTCCCTTTAGGCTTTCTCTGAATTGAATAGAATGGTTATCTTTTCCCTGTGAAAAAGCAAGCTCATCAAATAATTCCTTGAGTTTTGGAAGGACATGCAATGCTGTTAGATCTGGCCCAATCTGCAGACAAACCCTGATAAGACTCTTAGCAGCACCCTGGCAAATAAAGTAATTCAGCATTAATGAACTTTTTTGTAAGTTGCTTGACTGTATTAAAATGTTCAGAAGAGAAACAAAAGCATATGATTAGGCCTCGAAAACGAAATAACATAAATAGAGGGTAAAACGTATTCTAGGACTGTTGTTTTCCATATATAATGATTCAACAGAAGATGTAACCATCTCATGAAAGATTTGCATAAGCTATGCTCATCAAGAACTTCCTAATAAGACCATATCTAATTCCGTATATATAATACTGGTTGCAAAGCAATAAATTCCAAGTGTAGCTCATAACTCCACAACGTCAACTTATAAGATGTGTCAATTTAAACAGTCTTTCACCAATTTGTATGTCAATATCCGCACTAACTTTTTTCTCACAATTTATTGATGAAAACTGTCTCCTAATTATTTCACATTAATCTCTGAATTCTTATTTTATGATTTTCACTTTTTCTAAATATCCTTTAATTCCAGCATAAACATAATCATCATTATTATCAAATTTAATATCGCATATGAACCTGACTAGGAATTAGCAAACACATTTTTACGAGTAGAAGCATATGCATATGTATGAAAGGATGTGCCTGAATTTCAAGCTACTCTCAAGTTTATGAACGTCATTTTCTCTTCATTTACATATAAAATAGGGATATAACAAAGGAGGGAGGGGATTCTGATGGTTGGTAGACTCCTTGCAATTTGCAAGTCTGCAAATTTCTTGTCTCATAGCCACATCTTCCATAAATAATTTCATTTCTGCATGCAATCATATATGGTCTTTTTACATCCAAGACAGGCATAAAAGAAAAAAATGATTTGTCATGATGTATAAGGAGAAATAGGAAATGAAAATGAAAGAACCGCTCAAAGAAATCTTTAAATTTTGGTAAGAGTATGATCACATTGAGTTGAGAACCCAAAAAATTATGAGTACCTGAAGCACCCGATTTTCCGCATCCTTGCTCATGAGAATCTTGACATATAGGCAATTTCCTTCCTGCACAAGTATGTTAGCAAATTCAATGTTATATTAGTTATTCAACCAATGGGGAACTACACAATCCAAAATAGATGTCTAATGTTATACTTCAATCAGCTCCTTGACAATCATGTCGTTTGGCAACACTGAAACAAGGCCATCCAATGCTGCCAGACAATCTATTAACGCCAAAGAACCCCAGCTCTGCACAGGTTCGGTCTTATTTGCATGTGAATTAAAGATGCAAGAAAGAATGAAGTTTCGTAATAGAGGAAGAATATGTTTCACGATGAAGTTTTCTCCAAAAAGACCACCTGAAAATTATATAGAATCAAGTTAGAAGTGGAAGTAAAACATTATTAGAACAGTACCAGTTTGCTCAATACACAGAACATACCAATTCTAATCACTACATCAACTCCATCGTTGCATATGCCTTTCCCAAAATAGAGTATCAGAGGCAAAATTGTCTGGAAGATTAAAATACGTAAGGGAATAAATCTTGGATAAGAAGTATATTTCTACAATCGAGAAATGAAAGTATTTTTCTTTTCAATAACATAATATAAAACATGAGATACAATTAGACCTGATAAACTGTAATTGGTACACCAAGTTCTTCACTTGATCCAATCAGTAGGACAGCAGCAGCAGCAGCTGAATTCTTATGAGGAGCAACACAAAGGTTTGATATTATAAGTGGATGTATTGCCTCCAGATATGCTTGTTTACCTATGCGGTTCCATATCTCCTGCATAAATGAGCCTTGAAGAAGAGAAACCTTCAGACGTGAACAGCCTGTAGCCTGAAACAAAATCATTTTTTGTATGTGAAGAGAAGCAGAGAAACGAAGAAAATGGGAATGAAAGAAGATAAAAGATTGAAATTGAAGTGAAGAACTAGCCTGTAGAATTTTCTGAATAGATGGTACAATAAGTTTCTTCACTGCTTCTAGATTTAGACACTTAAGGAATTCAGCAAGCAATATATAAGCCCATTCAGCTTCGGTATCTGAGACAGGAGTCAGTACAAGTGGTAAGCAATAAGGAGCACACATTTCAGTACCAAATGTTCCCATTGCTTTGAAAGCTCCTTGTTTTGCAAAAGTTGCGGCATAACGAAGGCGGGATTCATCTTTTGCCAGAAGGTGAAATGGGGCCAAAAACAAGTATGACGACTTGACTGATTGTGGGAAGTACGGAGATTCCAAAAGGCACTGAGCAGAAGGCCTCCTGATCATGAAAGAAAAAGGAAGGACTGAGCTAAAACTGAACTGCCACTGCAACTTCAGTAATTCTTATAAATAAGAAAATTGAAAACACTTGAACATGTCGACATAAAACTTTTAAGAGGGAAGGGGAATAGGGAACTTTACCTGTTCCATTCCTTCTGAATGCAGGCTTCAACGAAGATTTGTGTATGATGGGGGAGTTCTTGCATGGATCTTGGTAAGAGACCACTTTCCAAGTACAAATGTAATGAGTTTGGGTCAAAAAGCGGCTTCCTCAACTGAAGTTCAGCTAAAATACACCCAACAGCAAATATATCATCTGCAATGTGTTTGGAAGAAATCTTTGAGCGGGAAGCTGTTTGCCTCCAGAGAAATAGTTCTTGATATCCCATAGAATTGTGATCATCCAACTCAATATTTTCAAGAAGAAAATTTATATCAATAGTTGAGCTCCCTCCATGAATTCTTTGATGAGGCTCTCTAGATGTAATCTTTACAGAACTGTCCCTAAAATGATCTTCAGTTGAGGAGACACCTTTCAAACACTCATATGAATAAACATTGTGGAGAGGATTCAAATGCCATGAATTCTCACAAAATGATGCTGCTTCTTCCAATTCATGTAAATTGGTTTCAATAGGCAGAGCTTGCATGCCTGCAAGACTGTTCAATTTAGCTAAACTATTGTTCTGCTCACAAGTTCCCCTGGTAATAGTTCTACGTGGAGGGTGAGGTTGAGTAAAGAGTTGACGGCGTCCTGTTGACCTGCACAATTTGGAAGCTGATGCGGGCAACATTACATTCTTGGAAGTAATAGCAGCCTGACCTGACATTTTATAGCCAAAAGTAACATCAATCCAATTATGTATCAGGCATGAAACACGGTTACTTTCTAAAGCATCTCTGTGCAACTTAACGAACTCTTCTGGAGTGCCAGCCCATGAAGGTACAGCCAAATCAGGCATGCCAGAATGTAGTGAATAAAATATGCGGGGATCAGAATAAAATTCAGGAATGCACTCGTCAGGGGTCCATCGATATAATCTTTGCATGTTAGAAGGATACTCATTTGGTTCATAAACTGAACGAACAGCTATTCGCAATACACTCAAAGGTAATCTCCTAGCTTTATAACTGCAAACAGCCAGTTCTGAGAGGCATTCATCTGACACGTGATGAGGAATTTCAGATGTTGAGTAAGTAAAGTCCAACTGTTCATCACCTTTTGCCAAGCGCCACTTGCTCTTGCTTAGATCTCTCCACCCAGCATCACTATTTTCATCAGGTTTCACATTAAAATCTACAACCCAGGGCATGACAGTATAAAATGTGTGGTCCCCCCACCTTCTTCCTGCTAGTCTGTTCAAAATGAGCAGATATTCAAAATTACTCAACTCTCCTTTCCACCAGCTATTGAAACCAGAATGCCAATCCATAGTTTCAGAGAGCTTTAAATCAGCAAAAAGTCCATAAGAAGAGCATCCTTCAAAACAAACACCGCCATTTGAAGGATAATAGTATTCTTCACTTGTTGGATTCACCTTGGAGTTTAGCAGCTGTTTCTCACCAAATTGTAGCCAACACCAAGAAGATTCTGTCAACAATAAGTTGGATGGGCATAAATTACCATGAGCAACCCCCAATCCATGCATGTAAGCCAGAGCAGAAAGTATCTGGTAGATTAAAAGTTTCACATGCCAGTCAGACTTCACAGCACCAGGGCTATAGTGTAAAATGTTTTCCAGGGTATATGGAGTCTTTGGAAGTGCTATGATAATTTGACTGCGTAACTTTAGCATTCCTAAAATAGGAATAATGTTTGGGTGTCTAATGCATCCAGGAAAACCATTCTCCTCAAATGATGGTAACCCAACCAAACTAAGAAAGTTTATGCCATCTCGTCCAGCAGCCTTTCCTTCTATCAGGAGACTAAGCGAACGCAAAATGTGATCTTCAACTGAGCCAGATATAAAACCTGAAGCAAACTCTTCAAAGATTTCATAGGAAGCATGGCCAATCTGAGCAGTTGGAGCCAATGAAGTAATTGTCCTTGAGCAATTAAAACAACTGGAGAATCTACAAGTTGAAATTTCACATCCTGGCCCAAAAAGGAATATATTTCTGCCATCATTAGAGATATACTGAGATTCAGAATCTAATGAAGTAGTTTTTTCACCAGAAATTCCAACACTGACCTCTGCATTGTCTTGCTTTAGTTCCAGCAACAACCTTTGATCTCTTGTACAGTCAATACCACCTCCAGTTTCTTTTGAACAACGCTCGTCACTGCAGAGAAGAAAGCAAATTTCAATGCTGTCAGAATCACAAATTCAACGAAAATAAAGATGATTCATTTTTAAAAACTCAGGACATTGCTTATGATTTGACATCAGGAAATTTTACATCATCTTTATCTGCAGCTTCTACAGCAACGAAAAACTCTCTCATTACACCATGTATTGCTACTGTATATAGAGTATTACCTATAAAGTGAGCTGTATAGGAATTCCATCCACATCATTTAGGTTGAGAAGGGAATGTTTGAATTTTTGTAGTATCCCATATGGAATGGTTGGAATCCTTGATATTTGATTTGAAATCCATAAATAGGTAAAGCATAAACTCTTAAAGTTCTTCCATTTGAAAGCACCATCAAAGAGTTCCATTACTCATATTATTTTGTAAAGAAAATAATAAAATTTGTAAAGAAATAAAGAAGAGGAGAAAAAGTTCATCCAACTTGAGTATAAATTGTTTCAGATTCAGAAATATGAAGCTGACTTCATACTCTGAAGAAGTGTGGACACTGATTGTTGGAAAACATAGTTACAATATGTCTCAAAACAGAGCCTTTCTGGTGCAAACTTGAAGAGCTGTAACTCTTAAAAAATGGTTCTTAAACAACTTCTAAGAAATGGTTGAACTTAACGATATTAACTGTGTGCCAGTAGATGAGTAAATGAGGAGAAAGGAATTGACCTATCTATTCCTGCTAAATCATTTATAACCAGTCAAATCTTGGCAAAAAGGGAGAAAGATAGGCCAGGAGGGAAGCTGAATATTTTGCCAATTCACTGCTTTTTTTCAATAAAGCCCGAATTTCCTCTCAATTTCTTCTAGTCAAGCTCTTGTAGAACCTTAGTCTTCTCACACACCTAACCTGATTCCAGAGAACCTATACCAGCACAAATTATAAACAGAGATTTGAGGCACTTGGTTGAGCATCTAGATGTACATCCAATCGTCTAGAATTTGGTTGAAAAGCATTTAGGGGGTGTCCATATTTTAGCACTAATTGATAAACTACTATCCACGAGAATGTTTCTTAAACAAGTATATGATAAACATGCTTTTAATTCTTTGTTCTATTTCCAAGTTTCCATCTAATTTTTGTATATTATGATATACAATTTCCAACAACAGTTTCTTCCATCCTAAGCATATTTGAGCCGAAAATTAGAAGTATATATGTCAAGAAAAAACCGAAGAGTAAAGGTATTCGTGCTTCTTTTTCATATGGATTTAATAGCAATCCTAATAAGCATTTAGTTGAATCTTGACATTCACCAAGCCTATAGCATTTATCACCTACATAATAATATAATCCAAAAACAAATCTCAACTTTCCGACAAATAATTTTTTTTAAATACAAAGAAAACAAATTCAATCCACACAAATCATACTACAATTACTGCTAAATTCCAATAAAGCCAACTGAACAACAAAATTTGCACAAAATATAGTAAGAGATTATACATGTATTTGGCCAAGCAATCATCTTTGCAATAAGGCATATAGTTCAATGTGAATCGTGGTGAAGCCTTTCCACTGGAACTGGACATCTACATAAAAAAGCAAAATCAATAAATAATCAAATACATAAATTCATGTTAATATATGTATAGATGGCTGAAGTGTACCTGAACGACGGCGGATGAACCGAAAGGGAGAGGGGAATCGGATAGACCATAAAGGAAGGTTAGTTTGCAATTGAAATCAGCTTCAATTCGGCGTTGAAGGCACTCGAAACACATTTTTCTCTGATTTTCCATTTTCATAATTTCTTTCAATTTGTATTTCAATTCAAGATCTTAGCCCTGAAGCTGATCCATTTTTACCAGCATAAACGAAGAAGACAGTAACAGCTCATGTTTATTATTATTATTTTTCTTTGAAATGAACAAGAATAGAGTTAATTGTCCAATAATATATGTGTCTCCGAAATTTAAAATATTAAATTTTAGTCACTAAACATTACATTAAATTATATTACATTTTATTTTTCTCTCTCCTATTTTCAACCACACAATCTTTCATAAAATAATATTATACGTAAATCAAAAATTTTTACTTCCTTTTTAACCACTCATTTTTCAAAAAAATCATTATTCCACCTATTTTTACATCAAAAAATGGGGGCCAAACAGGGGCTAATCAAACATTAGATGTTACACATAACATCCCCTACAAAAATTGATAAAATGAGTGACGAAATACATAAATGACGTCCCACCAAGTCGTTATCAAATCGCTATGTAAGAGAGTGCCTTTTATTGCTTTGAAAAACATCTTTAATTGCTCATTATGTTTTGAAAAATGCCTTTCATTGTTCATTGGACTTTGAAGTTGTCGAAATTTGGTCATTAAACTCATAAAAATGACATTGACCTATTGTTCTAAAATGTATACAGCAAGCACAGCGTTGCATACAAATAATGAAGTGGTCAAATGAGTTTGAATAGTCAATATTGTTGACGTCAAAATTTGCAAGGATAATTTTGAATCAACTTTAAGAAAAAAAGCGATTTATTCTTGAAAAAGACCATAAAAAATGTCTTTAAAGTGTGATTGTGACATGAGTCGTTATATGAATTCACTTGCCTTTTATAAGAGTCCTATTCAACTATTTATACATAGTTCAAGTTGAAATTACATCAAATCAGTCAAATCAACAATAGTGCCGAGCTCGAAACTCGGGTCGTCGAATTCTCCTGTGATTGGTCGATGAGGCCGATGGTCATGTGTCAATGTGTTACCCAGGTAATGATGACTTGCAAGGGGCTGGAGTTCGAGGACTTGGAATTGGTTGTTCCGGGCGACGATGATGTCACTTGTGGTAAGTGTATCTGATTGATAGGATGATGTGACAAAGGATAATCATGATATTTTTCTGAGATAACGGCGGGATTTTCCGACCTGGGAGAAGGAACCAAACACCCATTTGCTTGAGGTAGGTTTAACGAACTGTTTTAACTTAGATTGGAGTTCGGTTGTCAACAGTTACTCCCCAGGTCAGCTCTACCGCAGGTGGGCTGACCTCAGTGATGCTTTCTCCAAGAAATACATTTATTGTTGTGACAAGTGTCATCTTTTGATGGGGATGAGCTGTATGCCATTTATAAGTAGCTTCTTCAGCAAGCTTGGCTAAAACTACGTCGTTTTGTCTCTCAGGCTTTTGAGCTGTTTATTTTTTCCCTCCATTTCTGGATGGACGGTTCAGATCACGCCCTCTCAGCTTCTCTTTCTTTAAATTCCTTTTTGGCCAGTCATTTCTCCTCCTATTTCGCTGGTTTATTTTCTCAAATATTCAGGCAATCTCCTGAGTTCGTATTTCCATATTCGAGTGAGGTCGTTTTCCCAGTTCATTTCCTAGGTATTCTTTTGTTCTTATCTGCTTCCTCCTTTCAGTTTGTGCTTTGTTTCCTAGTTTATACATGAGTTTGGACGAGTCTAGAGTTCATTCCTAGGGCAACCAACAGGAAGAGTCAGTCCCCTTCTCAACGAGTTCGTCTTCTAGTTGTAGGGAAGTTTTCACCCCTGTTCTTATTTCCATAATTAACCCGATCAACTTAGGGCGTCCTATCACGGACTTCGGATGTGAGGGTTCCAAGGGAGCGGGTAGATCCAGTAAGGATGTTGAGGAGAGTAATTATGGGGAGTGGGGGTGAGTTCTTACAGGTCGATTGTAACAGGGGATATGTTAGCCAGCTGGCGAGCTAAATACGCCATCCCTAGTTCGGTAGTGATGATAATACCAGAACCATCTGACTGGGCTGACACTCCTCCTAAGGGATGTGTTGCTCTGAACTCGACTATCCTTCAGGCCGGCCTTAGGCTTCCCTTTCCTAGGGCGATTCGAAAATTCCTTTCTTCTTGGGGCATAGCCCCCACGCAGCTATGCCCTAACGGGTGGCGAACCTTAATAGCCGCCCTTATTCTGTGGAACCAAATGGGAAATCCCGAGCTAAATGTCCAGCAGTTCGATACTTTGTTTACTTTTAAGGAGGATGGGAAGAACTCGGGTTCGTGGTACACAAGCGTTAGGCCTAGGAAATGGAAGGAAGAGTGGTTCTATGTATCAGGGGAGTGACAGTTTCATTCTGTCAAGGTGAATAGGGAGGACATGGTTCTCGGTATTTTTCCTTTGTACAGATTACAAGAAGGAGACGTTAACCAAAGATACAGAGAGACGAGCTGAGGTAATAAGATCATTACCTAAAAATCAAAGGTCCTGTAAGTGTGTGATCTCATATTCGAACTTATACCGGGCCGATTTGTTGCAAGTACGAGCTTCAAGTTCGACTCCATCCAGATCAGGTAATATTTTGACCCTCATTAACGGTTGTGGTTTCTTTATATATATATATATATATATATATACATATTTATTGAGTGTTTCACTGTTTTCTCAGATCGTCAAGACGAGATGCAGGGCTACAAGGCAGCAAAGACAGTGGCTACGGCCAAAGGAAAAAAAAGAGATGTCCCAGAACAGTTGGATAGCCGTTCTGAAGAGGTGGAGGAGGAGGTTTCACTGAAGAGAAACCGATCCGCGCCCTCGGTAGCACTAAGGATTCCTGGGGCAGTGCCTTTACCGAGCCCTACCCTGTCGTCTCCTTCTTTGCCTTCCCCAGCTGCACCCTCTGCTGTCGGGACCAGTTCTGTGAACTTGCAGGATAGGTGCCCAGATTTACAGAGGTCGAGCTAGGAAAGTTTGGTGGGACACTGACCAGAGATATTTTTAGATTATCTCCGAGCTCCTTCTCCTTCCAGGGGGATGACTGCCGCACTCACTTCACCATTGAGGGAGTCGGCCAATCTGTTTACCCGGAGCTGGGGTGAGAGAGAGAGTAGGGCTATCTGAATGAGATGTCCATTGGTGAGGCCTTGGTCACTGCTCAACTCCATGGTAACCGATCAATTTTATACATGATGGCAGTGGCGGATAAGGTATACTTCTTACTTTATGGTTTTTTTTTTTTTTTTTGAGCAACTGTTTTAATGACTTACTTAATTTTTGATTTTTGAAAAATAGGTGAAGTCTGAGATGGACAAACTTATAGAGGCAAAGGATCAGGCCTTCAGTCTTTATAACAGCATGGAGGCTGAAAAGGCCCAGTTTGCTCTGAGGGAGAAGGAGTATGAAGAGAAGCTGAATCAGATGGGGATCGAGCTGAACTCCAGGATCGATGTCGAGGAACGGTTGATGGGGGAGATCAGGGTATTGAGGGCCTCGGAGGAAGAGGCCAAAGCTCGAGCTGAGGAGGAATGCGACAAAGTTAGGGAGGCCATCCAGAAGGTACAAGAGGCCACCGAAAGGGCAAAGCAAGCCACCAAAAGGGCTGAAGAGGCTGAAGCCAAGGTTAACAGAGCGGTGGAGGCTTGGAAGGAGTCCTTCGAGTTTGACGTCGTAGCCCAGAATGTCTATGTGGTAGCACTGGAGGAGCTGGTGGGTCACATTAGGAAGGAGAAGCCTGATATTGACGTGGCCTTTCTGGATGAGACGCTGGAGGGACAGAAGGAGGAGTTGCGGAGGTTGTCTGACACTGCTAGAGTCTGGGTATTACCGACAGCCCAGGATGTTGAGGATAGTACCCCAGCCCCCCAAGACCCCTAGGCAGTTAAAAAAAAACATTATTTTTCGTATTTAGTTTTGCAATATGTTTTTGGCTTATGAGTGAACTTTGTTTTGACATTTTGTTAGGAATGGATAACTGTTTATGCTCAGTAGGGTTTCTTTAGTAGAGATCTTTTTTTTTTTTTTTTGACAATACCTCACAAACTTAGCTAAATTTGTAAGAGTGTCACAGTAGCATATAGAATTACCTTGAATGAATTTTACCTAGTTGTGCAGTACCTACTTTCCAAACCAGGCTTATGTATTGGGCATTTTTACTAAGTGCAGTACCACGTACGGCTTTAGCTCGACCTGCTTGTGGAGCAGGGCATTGAAAATTTCCACTAAGGATTGCAGTACGTACGGCCTTATCTCGGCCTACGTATGGAGCAAGGCTCTATAAGATTCTTTAGGAGGAATTTCCACTAAGTGTCGTAGCACATACGACCTTAGATCGGTCTGCGTATGGAGCAGGGCTTTACAACATTCCTAAGGAGAAATTTTCCACTAAGTGTCGCAGCACATACGACCTTAAATCGGCCTGCGTATAGAGCAGGGCTTTATAACATTCCTTAGGAGGAATTTTTCACTAAGTGTCGTAGCACATACGACCTTAGATCGGCTTGCGTATGGAGCAAGGCTTTATAACATTTCTTAGGAGGAATTTTGACCTTAGATCGGCCTGCGTATGGAGCAGGGCTTTATAACATTCCTTAGAAGGAATTTTCCACTAAGTGTCGCATCACATACGACTTTAGATCGGCCTGCATATGGAGCAACGCTTTATAAGATTCCTTAGGAGGAATTTTTCACTAAGTGTCGCAGCACATACGATCTTAGATCGGCCTGCGTATGGAGCAGGACTTTACAAGATTCCTTAGGAGGAATTTTCCACTAAGTGTGGCAGCACATACGACCTTAGATCGGCCTGCGTATGGAGCAAGATTTTGTAAGATTCTGACAGATTGCTGAATAAAATGTACAAAAATAGGAAGTCCCTTTTTATTGACGTGATTGACCTTACAAGGGGGCTTTATATGGGCTTTTCCCATTCACTGATAGTACTGCTTAAGGTGTTCGGCATTCCAAGGATGGGGTAAGGGTCTACCCCCAAGTCTTCCAGTTCATATGCCTCTTTTAGCAGGACCTTTGTTATCAAATAGGGACCTTCCCAATTCGGATCCAGGCATCCAATGTCGATCTCTCTTGTGGGGAAGAATACCTTCCGTAAGACGAGGAATCCTACCTCAAATTCTCCTTTTCGCACTTTTTGATTGTAGTACTTGACGTTTCGCATTTGTAAACGGCATTCTTGAGTTTTGCATTGTTCCTTTTCTCCTCAATTAGGTCGAGTTCCCTACGAAGAGCTATGTGGTTCCTTTCTTCGTCATAATCAGCTATGTGCAGCGAGGGAATGCTGACTTCTAGTGGGATCACAGCCTCTACGCCGAAAGCTAGTGAGAACGGGGTTTCTCCTGTGCTTGTCCTTGCAGTAGTGCAATAAGACCATAGCACACTGGGGAGTCCTTCGGCCCATCCTCCTTTAAACGAGTCAAGTTTTGCTTTCAATATGTGGTTAATAATCTTGTTAATGGCTTCGACTTGACCATTTGCTTGTGGATGGTTCGGTGATGAGAAATGTTTCGTGATGCCGAACTCTTCGCAGAAATCTGAAAGTCGTGTGTTGTCGAACTGTTTTCCATTGTCCGTAACAATGGAGTGAGGTATGTCGAACCTGCAATCACTGATTTCTACAAAAAGTTGGTTGTTTTTTGTTTGGTGATGGTGGCAAGTGGCTCTGCCTCAGCCCATTTAGTGAAGTAATCCACTGCAACGATGACGAATTTTACCCTTCCTTTTCCAATGGGAATGAGTCCAATTAGGTTGACCCCCCATTTTGCAAAGGGCCAATGTGCTATTACTGGGTTCAGTTCGCGCGGTGGAGTATTTATGATGGGGTCGAGGCGCTGGCACTTATCGCATCTTTTGATAAGTTCAAGGGAATCATGTCTTATTGCAAGCCAAAAGTATCATTGTCGTATGATCTTGTGGGCTAGTGAGAGTCCACCAGAATGATTTCCACATATTCCTTCGTGAACGTCCTGTAGGGCGTGCTGAGCTTCTCCTTCGTTCAAGCACCTTAACAAGGGCGTAGAATATCCCCGTTTGTATAGTATATTATCAATGAGTGTGTACCTGGCCGATCTTATTCAGAGCTTTCTAGCCTCTGCAAGGTTTTCGGGATATTTCTCGATTTTCAGGTAAGCGATGATCTCGTCCTGCCAAGTTGGTTTAGGGTCTATCATCATAAGGATCACTTTAGCCAGTTCAGTGGACGGTAAGGATATTCTTTTTACGGGGATGCTATCGAACTCTTCGATTCCCTCACTGGTGGCCATCGGCATGACCGTTCTAACTTGGGTGATGTTGAACCTTTCAAGTTCTTTTTTCACAACTCATAGGTAATTGTCCATCCTATCTTCTTTCGCCATATATACATCGTTGACCTGATTCACGACTAGTTGGGAGTCGCTGTGTAGGAGGAGGTCGGAGATCCCTAACCTTGAGGCCATCCTTGCTCCGGCAATGAGAGCTTCATACTCAGCCTCATTATTTGAGGCTTTAAAGTCAAATGACAAGGCTTCATAGAATATACAGTGATCATGGCTGATTAATACGATGCCGGCTCCAAATCGTTCTCCGATGGATGAACCGTCAACATAAAATTTCCAAGGAGTTTCTTTCTATTGTTCCTCAATTGGGACGTTGCAAAACTCAGAGACAAAGTCAGCGAGTGCTTGGCCCTTTATGGAGAAACGAGGCGTGTATTTGATGTCGAATTATCCGAGTTCTACTGCCCATTTTTCCATCCGACCAGAGGTGTCAGGCCTTTGTAGTGTTTGGCTCAATGGAGAGTTGGTAAGGATCTCAATGGGGTGTTCCAAGAAATATGGCCTCAGTTTTCGCGCTGCCATCAGCAGGGTGAATGCCAGTTTCTCTACAGGTGAATATCTGAGCTCAGCTTCGTGAAGCACTTTGCTTACGTAATAAACCGGGTGTTGAACGCCATTTTCTTCTCGGGTTAGAATGGCACTAATGGCATGCTCTGAAATAGATAAATATAGCTTCAGAGCCTCTCCTACCTTAGGTTTTGAAAGCAACGGAGGTCGGGCTACTTGTCTCTTTAGCTCGTAAAGGCGTCCTGGCATTCTTTGGTCCATTCGAACTTCTTTCCTTCTCATAATGTGTCGAAGAAGGGTTTACAACAGTCCGTAGATTTGGAGACGAACCGACTGAGGGCAGCAACCCTTCCGGTTAAACTTTGTACCTCTCTGAGTTTGGTTGGAGGCTTCATTTGGATGACAGCTTGTATTTTTTCAGGATTTGCCTCGATTTCTCGGTTGTTTACAATGTAACCTAGGAATCTTCCAAAACTGACCCCGAAAGCACATTTCCTTGGGTTCAACTTCATTCCATACTTTCTCAGTATATCAAACATTTCGGTCAGGTGTTGACAATGGTCCTTCGCCTTGATGCTTTTGACTAGCATATTATCAACATACACTTCCATTGTCTTTCCGATCTACTGAAAAACATGGAATTCACAAGTCGTTGGTAGGTGGCGTCAGCATTTTTGAGACCAAATGGCATTACTCTGTAGCAGTAAAGACCTCGGTCAATTACAAACAAGGTATGTTCCTGATCCGGGCCGTACATCGATATCTGGTTGTATCCGAAATACGCATCCATGAAGCTGAGTAGTTCCTGTCCGGCAGTGGTGTCCACCATTTGATCTATTCTCGACAATGGAAAGCTGTCTTTGGGACATGCTTTGTTGAGATCAGTGAAATCTATGCATACCATCCAATCTCCGTTGTGTTTTTTCACAAGGACCAGATTCGCGACTCACTTCGGGTATTTCGGTTCACGGAGGAAACCGTTGTTCAACAGCTTTTGTACCTCCTTGTTGAGTGCTTCATATCTTTCAGGGTTTAGAGGTCGTCATTTTTGCTACTTTGGCCGAACTGAAGGATCCACCTGTAATTTGTGGCATGCAATACTGGGATCTATTCCTCTCATGTCACTGTGATCCCAGGCGAAGACATCAAGGTTTTGTTTAAGGAAAGCCACGATCTTGCTTCGGGTGGAGGGCTGCAACTCGCACCCGACTTTGAACTCCTTTGTTTGGTCCTTGGCACAGAATCGAACTCCTTCTAGTTCTTCAACTGGTTCTTCGCCTTCGATCCTGGTCCGTAGTTCTAAGGGAATGAGTTCGGATTCCCATAGTTTTCTATATGTACTCCCGGGGAGCTGCGTTGATGGCTGGCACAGGCTTTCCATTGACATCTTTCAACGAGCTCCGGTTTCCTTTGACTTTCCCCACACTATGGGGTGTGGAGAACTTGATAGAATAGTGATATAGGGAAACTGCTACTCTCGGGCTGAAAAGTAGGGGCTGTCCCATCACAGCGTCATAAGGGGAGGGAGTGTCGAGCACTACGAACTCAGAGTTTATCTTCACCTGTCGGGGTACTGATCCTGACTCAACTTTGAGTTTGATTGATCCTTTGGCAGAAGTCAAGGCTCCGCTTAATTCTAGGACCATAATTGGGTATGGTCGAAGGAAGTTAGCAGGGATACCCATCCATTTAAGGGTGTTGCTGAATAGGATGTTCAGAGCGCTTCCTATATCCACCAAGACTTTGGGGATGGTTACCCCGACCACAGGCAACGAGATTACCAGAACTCCTTGGTAAGGAAGTGGGTCCGCCTTCTTCTCATCAAAGGATTGTTGCTCATTTGTGGCTTTTTTGAGGTTCTTTTCAGTTATGCTAATCTCCGAGAGATCCGCAACGATTGGTCTCTTTGATCTGGCTTCCTCGGCATACATGTTTGTCCTACTCCTTAGCATGTTGACTTGTGGCCTTGCCAGTCGACGTTGCAGGCCCTTACAGTAGCTTGATCTCCTTGGATAATTCCAGTCCCGTAAAGGGTGGAGAATTTCATGCAATAATGATAAATTGACGTGGCAGCTTTTAGTTCGTGCAAAATGGGTCGTCTCAATATTGCATTGTAATTGGATGGCAAATCGACCACCACAAAATTCGCTAGGATCCTTCTTTGGCGAGGAGCTTCGCCCAGCTCCACAATAAGGACGATCTGACCTAAGGCTTCAATAGGATCCCCAGAAAATCCATGCAGCTTCCTTAGGTACGGTTGGATGTAGCGGTCTGATATTTCCAACTGCCTCAATGTTTGAGAGTACAGTAAGTTGACCGAACTTCCATTGTCCACTAGAGTGCGGTGGACTTTTACTCCGGCAACTGTCATTGTGATCACCAGGGCGTCACTCTGGTCTTGAAGGATTCCTTCAGAATCTTCTTCCGTGAACCAGAACGATTCAGGGTCTATGCCGGCCTTGAAGGTTCGATTCCAGTAGTTCGGCATGGTTTTGGCACTTCGGACTTACCTTCACCTGGCCCTTCTGGATCCCTCAATATACTGATTTCTGCCCACCGTCATTTTGATTTCGGCATGTGGGGGTGGGTTACGGTTAGGGATTGCCTACTGGGCTCGTGTGGGAGCCCCCTGCAGCAGTGGCTGCTACGTCGTAGGTCGATCTGCTTCTTTTGGCTTGGCAACAAACTCCTATAACCGACCTCTTCGAATTAAGGATTCAACTTCCTCTTTTAAGTCCCGACAGTTATCAGTGTCATGGCCCATCGTCCTGTGGTATCGACGGTATCATCGCTGGCGTTGTCCTGCCTATCCGTCCTTTAGGATTATAGGTCTGCGAAATGCCTCTTTTGTATTGACCTGCGTGAATATCTCTTCCAAGGAGGCTTTGAGTGGATGGTACTCCCGAAACTTGTATGGCTGAGCCCTGGGACATTCTCTTTCTCTCCTGTCCTTCTTTCTTTTAGGCTGGGGACTGCGGCTTGGTTTTTTTCTTTCACCGTATCGCTGAGGTCAATTTCGCGTCTTGCTACCTCTTGGTTAGAGGTTGCTTCTTCAGCGCTTATGTATTTCTCAGCTCGATTCAGGAACTCGTGATAAGTCCTTAGACCGTCCTCATGTACTAACCACCAGAATCTCATTTTGGGTCTTAGTCCTGCTAATATGGCCATGAGTGTCGCATCGTCAGATATTTTTTCCACTTCCATGGATTGCTTGTTGAACCTACTCAAATAGCTTTTGAGGGATTCACTTCTTCCCTGTTTGATGCTCACTAGACCTTTTTTGGGTGTGGTTCTAGCCTTGGAGCCCATGAACTGGGCCAAGAATGCCATGGACAGATCATCCCAATTCTTTACCTACCTCTCGTGTAGTCTCCTAAACCATCTTTGGGCTTTGTCTCCCAAAGTCAGGGGAAATGTCCAGCACATAATTGCATTGCTTGCCCTCTGTAGTTCCATCCACGAGGTGTATTTGTCAAGATGGCTGAAAGGATCACCATCCCTTTCGTATACGGCGATCTAGGGAATTTTCAATTTTTCAGGTAATGGTTTCATAAGGACATCCTCAGTGAAGGGGGAATGTCGTTTGATTTGGTAACCTTCAAGGCCATCTTTGTTTTTAGCCTCCAATTCGACGATGCATTTTTCAAGCGTGGTTAGTTCGGGTTCTGTTTCTTCTAAAGTACATTTCAAGTCGGTTTGTCCTTGCGTAGGAGTCAGCAAGTACTAGGTCCCCAATTTGTCGAACACACTTGTAGTGCTCCTCACCCCGGGTTCCTTAGTTTTGTCCTCGTCAGTTTGACTTCTTGATAATTCTCCTCTTAAAAAGTAGAGAGTCCTCCTGGTGGGGGGACGCCTTGCCTTTGTCCTTATAGGGGATTCCACCTTGGTATTTAGTGGGGATGAATGGGCTTGACTCCTTTCTATTCGTCCCACTGTATTTGTTAATTTTTCCAGGGCTTCCCTCATTGCGGTCATTTGAGGGTCCTGTCGTTTTGGAGAATTCGGTGGTATATTCGTTTCATGAAGGTGATTGTGAGATGGATTTCTGGAACTTGAGCAATGACTCATGGCTCTTGAAATTTTGTGGAGTGAATGAAAATATTTTTCACAATTAGGGCCTTCCTTCTAGTACCAAACTGTTGACATCAAAATTAGCAATGATAATTTTGAATCAACTTTAAGAAAAAATGCGATTTATTTTTGAAAAAGACCACAAAAAATGTCTTTAAAGTGTGATTGTGTCATGAGTCGTTATATGAATTCACTTGCCTTTTACAAGAGTCCTATTCAACTATTTATACATAGTTCCAGCCGAAATTACATCAAATCAGCAATAGTGCCGAGCTCAAAACTCGGGTCGTCGAATTCTCCTGTGACTGGTCGATGAGGCCGGTGGTCATGTGTCAATGTGTTAACCAAGTAATGATGACCTATAAGGGGCTGGAGTTCGAGGACTTGGAGTTGGTTGTTCCGGGCGGCGATGATGTCACCTATGGCAAGTGTGTCTGATTGATAGGGTGATGTGACAAGGGATAATCATGATATTTTTCTGAGATAAGGGCGGGATTTTCCTACCTGGGAAAAGGAACCGAACTCCCATTTGCTTGAGGTGGGTTTAACGAACTATTTTAACTTAGATCGGAGTTCGGTTGTCAACAAATATCATGATGAATGATTACTCAATTGTACAATAGTTAAATTTAATTTTAACAAAGAGATACACAATAAATTTGGATTTTCAAATGATTTTGTTTCATTGTTAAAATTAAATTTAACTATAGTGTAATGGAATAATTATTCCTTGTAGGATCGACAATTAGAAATCATTTGTCCACTTTTTACTTGTACACGATTCGCACTTGCTATACAATTTATAGCAAACAACACGCCAACATAATTTTTATAAATTTAGAAACAAAAATTCGTCTACCTCAAAGTTCAATGAGCAATTGAAGACATTTTCTAAAGTATAATGAGCAAGTTTAGTAAGTAATAAAAAACACTTTTTTACATGGCAATTTGTCAACATTATGACAAGAAGTCACATGTACATTTCGTCAGCCACATTACCAATTCCGGATGTTTTATACAAATTTTATGCCAATGAATAATGTCTAGCGTTTGAATAAATTTAGTGACCAAAACTCAAAGTCGTAATCTCAAGTGAGCAATCAAAGGCACATTCATGAGTTCATTGATTATTGAGACAATTAACTAAAATATACTTGCTTATTTGAGCAATTTTAACTTATTTTTAAACAAATCAAATAACATGGTATTAGAGGGATAATTGCAACTGCAATCTTAAATCTTTTATTTTTTGCATACTATACACAAATCTTTCATTTATGCCACCTATAGTCTTAAACCTTTAATTTAATTGAATCACAAGGACAAATGAACGATTTTCATCAGTTGATTAGAAAAAAAAAAAAAAAATTGAACTCTTTCGACCAATTTTGACTAATTTTAAAAGAGTGAAAATACAAATTTACATTTCTCCAAAAAGAAAAAAATGAAACCTGCCCCCACCCCTGAATCTTCATCTTTTTCAACATTCCATCCTACCCCAAATCAAATCAAAACCAGAAAATCCATCGAACCATCTTCGAGCATCAATTACAATTTAGTGTACAGCCCCTCACACTAGAGTGTAAAATTCTAGCATAAAAATGGCTTTATTCCTCCGAGCATCGCCCATATATGAGATCCATAGCTGATTAAGAAATTTTGAAATCGCTAGGCTTTAATCCAGCAAGCCAATAAAATATAGTTGTATCAATGATGATTAAGCGTATTCTATATGCAGCGAAAACTCTGAAGTTACTCCATTCAATGGTTCTTTAACGTTATTAAGTTATAGCATCTCTTTGTTTACAGAAGGAACTTCCTCGATACTTAAATATCCCCGTTCGCAAAATAATTTAAAAAAACAGTTATTGTTTATTATCCATTGTTAATTTAACTATTCCATTGGAAATCGATCGTCATTAGAGACAGAATTTGACTATCGCTAAAATTTCATCGCTAAAGCCACGCATTCTAGTAGTGAGAATTGGGATAATTCTTGTGTGTCGCAACTTTTCAACGAAAATAGAATTAATTAATTAATTAAAAGGCCAAGATTAATTGCAATCTTACAAAATTAATTGTTGCTTCTAAACACACACTTCGCGTTGAAAAATTAAAGTAAGATTAACAAAGTAGTTCAAGCTTCGATAGCATTAAAGCTAGAAGATTTTCTTTACAAGAAGGGCAAAAATGATCCAACCTCATTATCTTCACGACTGAAAAATCCTAGACAAACACTGAGTTATAAGGTGGTCATGTTTGCATTGGCACATTATAAACAAAAAGTATCCTGAAGTACAAAATAAAACCTATAATTTTAGACAGGCTCAGCCAAAACTAACCGTTGATGAATTTGATCGGAAGGTTTGACCAATCAAAAATATACGTGCACACCTATGACATCCAAAGGGCCTTTGGGAGTTTTGGGTACCTATTATGGGGTTTTTTGAAGGATTGATTTTGAACGTTTACAAGGGATTATTTATTTATTATTTTTTTTTTTTTTTAAGTAGCGATTTTAAAACAATCTAACCCATGAAAGTTTTGAAGTTTTTTTTTTTTAAATAAAATTATGTATATGTCCTTAATGAAATTTTCAATTTATTATTCCTTATATGAATTTTATTTTTTATTTCTTTACATATAAGTGAACAAAAATTGAAATATTTACTAATAATAAAATTTTCAATTATAAATATTTATAGCTATTAGGGTGCGTAAAGAAAATAAATTCTAGATAATTCAATTGTATAAAACTTATTTGGATGAAAAATGTCAATTAAATGTGTTTAATTGATTTAATTTTTAATCTAAAAAATAGTATAATTGTCCTTTTTTATTGTTGGGTAGATGAAAGGGAGAGTATAGATGAGAGAGAGAGAGAGAGTATGAATTCCCTAAAAGATAAAATATTACTCTTAGAAAATATTTTCCTTGATTTTGAGAAAAATATGATCACGTGACTAAAAGTAAGAAAATATTTTTTTATGGAAAAAATAGTAAACAAAGAGTACAAAAATAGGAACTTGGATGGAAAAATCACATTTTTCTTGAAAAATATTGGCAATCAAATGGACCCTTAATAAATTTTACAATTATAAGCAATTTTTTAATTATAAGTAACTTTTTATATTTTATTAAATAAAGTTATCTTCTTCGTAGTATTTTTTTAATTTTATAAATAATTTTTTAACATAAAAGTGAGTTTTTATCTTACATGTAAGTTTTTTACTTAGAAGTAAAAATTTTATTTACAAAGTATTTTTTTTTTTTTTTAATAACATTGAAGAATGACAACAAGAAATGCACTCCAAGTTACAACACTAAAAAACCTCCCAACATCAATGCTCCAGAAAACTAATAAGAACAATTTTTCAACCTGTCATAAACGATGCTAACCAGAAACAGCCAAAAACAAAAAAACAAAAAACACTACCAAGAAAGCCTTAAATGTGTTGTACAAATCTCTTATGTTTACCCCCAAGGCCTGAAAAAAATAGATGATAAGTCACATTATCACGGAGAACGAAAGACCTCAACTTGTTGTCAAAAGTCATCCTGACGATCAAACTGGGGTTCATTGTGTCAACGGGGCCAAGAGTGATTGCATAACAAAATTGATTCAAAACCAGCCTAACTTGGCCTCCTCAACTAAATGATGAGTTCTAATCTGTACTGTTCATATACCAATTGCACATCATAACCAACTGATCAAGAAGAGAGCAATAACAAGTGGGTTTTTGAAGTGCTAATGGGACCAACATTCTTTATTGGTGCACAAATAACATATGTATATTTTTATACTTGTTTGTACACTGCAGATATTTAAGTGTACAAGTGAATTCTAAAGTTGATTTCTTCCATTTGCAAGTATTTTACTGCAAACGAGTCTTAGGATATTGGTGAAAAACAAAAGCGGGCACCTTTTTTTAATTAAATAAACACGTTTAGGGTTTAGTGGACAAAGATTGTGAGATCTTTAGCAAAATACTCAGCTCGATGTCTGTCTCTTTCATGTCACACCTGCAATATCATTAGTACCAACCATCATCATTAATCAACATCTAGGATATAGAAACCATGAAAGTGGTCTATTGTGTAAGCATATATGTGTATACCTACATCTATAGAAACACGCATATACATGTATTATTTATCAATTCGACACGTAGTCCAAGCAAAATATCTCTCGTAAATGAGTAGTGTTAATGGGATTTGATGTTTTTTACTTCTTTTTAATCGTTGAATTATCGAGACAGCAAGCAGTATCAAGTAAGGCCCTTTTCATCCATTTGAAGAAAGGAGAGAACCCAAAGAGTCCATCTTCCTTTTAGTGGTTGAATCTGTGAAAGGATATTTACAACGTTGAATATATATAAAATAAATAAAAATATAAGAACTTGGACAGTTCCTTCTAAAAATATAACCTCAACACTTAATATACTATTAGAACCCATTAAACTTAAATTAAAAGCTCATTTCGACGAAGATTCAAAATGAATACACAAATTCCAAGATGAATGTACTCAAACGAGCCATCATCTTACATGACATGATTCTATTAATCCCTGTGAATTGGACTGCTGGGCACAATATTTCAATAATTAGAACAACTTAATTAAGCTAGTGGAATTAGCTAAGCAAATTCGGCTATAAATAGACTATAAATAAAAATGGCCAATGAACAAAATTGAGAAATACTAGTCCCTAATGAGACAATGCAACAACAGACAGTAAAAGCTTTCCATGACTACTTACTCAAGGTGATATTATTAGCTATGTGGAGTGTGCTTTACACAGTTATCATGAAAAAAAGTGTAATCTTTATAATTCAGAAACGTGTCAAGTGGCTAAAGTTGATTTGATCCCACCTCTCTAATATTTGTCTTACTGCCCAATTTCCCTTCTACTCGGTACCTTCACGTCACTGAGATTGTCTTTCATCCTTGCATTGAACCTACTTATCAATTCTCCTGCTACTCAATTGAGTGATGACCCTTCTACTCGGTACCGTACGGTACTAAGCCAAACTTTCCTCATTGCTCGACTAGTGGGTCAAGTCAATCTCCCTCTTGCATTCTGCACAATCCATTCTCTCGTGACACAAATGACCTATACTCTCTAGACTAGGCAAACCAATTATTATCTATGTCATGAGCATTGTGAGGAGATTTTGAAGGAGATCGGGATGAATGCTTACTGGGGCCATTATATTTAGTGGGCTTGTCTCGTCCACCAAAAAGGAAGAACAAGGAATATATCGCCTGATCTTGAAAAGTTCTTTCCAGGCCTATTATTACTTATTTATTACAAAGTTGCATTAAATTATTTTACTTTTAAGTGTCAAAAATATCTTCTCTCCCCCACACTCAGACAGAATATCATAGACTCCATAAATATAAGACATAGTTTGAACAAAATTCTCTTGTTATACATCAAACTGAATTTTGGGTTTGTATCCTTGCGATTAATTGATGGAGGGTCCTCAATCTTCAAGTCCTTCTCATCAATATCCCCAAGCAATTCAACTTAGGCTTTACCAGGCTTTTATATTCTCAATTCCTATACTCTGCTCCATCATTCTATTTCTGTTATTCTACTTGTTCTACCTCAAGAGAAGGGCTTCGAACTTCTCGGCAAATCCACCGGTTCTCCCGAGGACTATTCACGATGCCGCGCCTAACGTTACAACAGTAAGAACCACCCCTTCCATCGTGAATCTTATTTTATAAAGCTCATTTAAAAGTTGTAAGTATTTGATTTAGTCTTTAATATGCAACCTTAGAGGCGAAACTTGAACGTATAACCTTTGTATGCTCTTAATATATACTATGTTTCAACTGATGATTGTCTTGTTTCATGTCCAGTCATTTGATTCAGATTTGAAAGCAGAGCTGAAAAACCAGCTTTCCACAATCTTGTTTGATGAATATCTAAAAGCAAGGGATTCACTGTAAGTTCTCAACCAAACAACTCAAAAATGACTTTTAACGATCAAATTTAACATCGTTAAAAGTGAAATTTGTTTCGATATGGATAAATCAATCATGTGCTAGTGCATTGATCATAAATATATTGTAGAATGGAAACGAACGATTCAGGTTGATTACTGTTGAAAATTTGAGACCTAAAAGTGCCCCAGAAAAGGACATGTCCCTAAGCCCAATTAAAGGCCATACACTAGTTTATTTTCTTTTGTACAATGATGGTTTGTAGTAGCTTTCGCAGCGTTGAACCTCTTCCACTTGCACGACATGAATATATCTTATTCTTAGCCTGTCACACTTGATCGTTCATCTATTATTACATATCGGGATTCTCTTGTTACTAATTAATTGTGACTCATTTGTGGTCAAAGTGTTATACTAGTTTAGACGATATTCCCTTTTCAACATACGTCCATCCATATTATGTTGTAACGGGAAAGAATGTTAGATTGCGGACGGGGAAAAATATCGTTGGTTAAAAAAAAGAAAAAGTTTTGAATTTGTGAGTAATATTATTTTATTAAAAACTCTATGGTTGAAATGATTTTAAATTTACTGTTTAAAAATGCATTTTTTTCCAAACAATAAAGCTCAAACAAGGGATAAATAATGGGCCTGTTTGGGCCCGATTTTTTCACCCAAAAAATTGATTTGACCGTTATTTCACTATTTCATCCGTCATATTTAACTTCTTCTCTCACAGGTGGACTCCACTTTTCTTCTAACGGTCAAAAATCAATTCTCAAAATCACTCCTAAACAGCCTCAATACTTTTTTTAAGTCAAACTCTATAACCTTGCCAAGGTTCTACATGATTGTAATTAATTAAATTGGCTAAAAAGTGCTTAATTCTATCCACATAAATATTTGCTTGGTATAGTTCGTTAGAATCTCTAACAGCGTCCACTCTTTCTCAAGTTGTTTTTGAGCGAATTATTATTCTTTTATTCTATGTTTCTCATGAAAGTTAAAGAGAATAACTGAATATATTGAATGATGTTATAAATAAGATGAATTTAAATTTGGAATTATAATTATAATTGCAGGTGTTGTGTGTGCTTAGGAGAATTTGAGATAAAAGAGGAGTTGCTTCAAGTGACAGCATGCAAGCATGTGTTTCACGTAGATTGTATTCGACATTGGCTTCAATCCCATTCAACTTGTCCACTTTGTAGAGCCCCCGTTGCAGCCACCTCATAGAGAAATCCATTTCGCAAAGTTGTACATGTAACACTAGCCACAATAATTACGATTACAATTACAATTACAATTACAATTACAAGAAGAGATGAATTGAAACCAACGACTAGTACTGATCGAGGATCGTCAAGTTCTTGCTAGCTAGCTAGTAGCATACATCACATATACGAAAGCGTGACTTTAAAAAATTATCAGTAATTCACAGATTTTTGCATATTTTAAGATAAAAAATAAAATAGTTTATAACTCAAAATGGTTCTCGATTTTCTTTAAGCCAAATTAGAAAGATAGAAAGGAAATTTATGTATTTTTAGATAATATTAGTGAAGTAGGGGTATTTAATGGAGCGAGTAGAGGCATTCAACTCGTTTACTACCTGACACAGCTCGTCATGTTTTGACGGCTTGCTTTACTAAAGTGTGGCACACCCACTCACTAATTTTTCATTTTTTTTTTAAAAAAATTGAAAAGTGCTTTTCACTCAATATAACGAGCGAGCTCATGAGTCAACTCGTGCAAGCCTTCGCTGCTCGGCTACCGCACTTAACACTTCTAAAAAGAATCTTTTCCCAATTAATTTCGAGTTGATTCAAAATATCATAAAGTTGATTTTAATGCATCATGCCTTCATATGAAACAGAGTTTTTCTGGATAAATGACACAAAAACATAAATATCAATGAACTTTGACAATGAGAACTTAGTCATGATGTCCAACAAGATAATAAAAAATGCCCGAGCATTAAAATGACTAAAGTACCCTTATCAATATCTTATAAATAGGTCAATGCACTGCAAAAAATTCGGGATTTGAATTTATCTATTTTTTTAAAAGAAAAGAATAAAGCCAATCAAATAGGCTAAAAAAGGGACTTAGAAACAGGCTGATTTGGTAGAAAGTGGTTGGCTATTTTTTTCTTTAATTTTTCAAAGTGTCTAATTATGTTTCGACACGTGTCTACTCTATTTTTTACCCTGTTTTTGAACTTGTCCTTGTAGCATTATTGGGGGAAAAAAATGAGGGTTTCGAGAGGAAAAATCCGGGGAAATTAAGAGAACTCTTGAAATATTTTAATAAAAAGGAGCACATTGTGAAATTTCCACATTAATTAATCTACTTGTTGATGTAGCCTATAATTATGCTACCCAACATCATTATTTTAATTATTTGTTCAAAATCTCATTTTTGTGTGACCCACTGGCACAATCACGGTGTCAAACAATATGGATTATCATTCAAATTCCAATTGGTTGAAAGATATGATTCATGTGAAATAAGTGCTAATCTCATTTCCAATTATGTTCTTCATGACTTTGAGCTATTGATTTATCGAGGTATATTTGAAACCACTTTCAAATCACAACTCCACCAATGTCAAGGATTCACGGCATCATTACTCAAGTGTACTAATGTCACAATACAATCTCTTATTACCTAAGAATGATAAATACATTTTTGATCATCCAACAATTCTCATGTAATTCTGTCATATCTAATTAATATTGTATTAGCATTCAATATCACTATAGTATGGCGATTTATACCTAAGGTTTTATAATGATCTCAAGTTGAAGGATCAATTTCATAATCACTATTGAGAAATAATCAAGTAACACTGCGATGGTTATTCGTGTGAAATCTCTATGACGGGTCTTAAATAATTGGTCAAAGTTGGTCAAATCAATTTATTAAAACCAAATTTCCAGCATCGTCACCTTTTTCTGATTTTATTTTCTCCCATGATCTACCTCATACTAATAATGTTTGAAGTGTTTAGACGTGTATGATGTATCAACTATGCTATGCTATTTTTGTTTCAAATTATCTAACTTATAAAAATATATGTGTTTGGTGAATATCATATTTGAGAACTCAAGTTTTTGAATAATGTTACGTGTACATCAGGATGTCCACCTTCCTCACTTGGAGGGGGACCCATTTGGAATACAATATGATTTATCTAAAGTAGGTCATGAGGGGGTGGACACTATTTGATGTACAAGTAGCATTATTCAAAAAAAAAAATTCTTACTTTTTCACCTAAGATATTGAACAGAGATGAGCTGGTAATACCTATGAATCTATATGAAGGTTATGTTTGGGAAGTGTTTATGAACGGTATAAGTTATACACTTTTGATTAAATCACTTTCTATCTACACCTTTCGTAGAACTTAAGTACAACTCACTTTTCCATTACTTATTTCTATTTATTTATAAACACTTCACAAACAATTTAGTTCAGCTAACATGATTTAGGGCCTTGTGCTCCCAAGCTGAGCCAAGGAATTCATCTCGAGTCGTGATAGCTTTAATGTAGACTTCTTCTTGTTCTCCTTGACAAGGTTCTCAAGCCACGTTAGCACCAGATATGCATGATCTCAGCCAGGGCCGGACCTGATGAGAGGCCCAAGAGGCCTCTGCCTCAGGCCCAGATTTTTAGGGGGCCCAAAATTTTTCCCTTTCATTTTTTTTTTATTCTTCTTTTTAATAGAGATGGCAGTCGGGAGACGGAGACCACCGTCCACCACTTACCCTGCGTCCCTGCAAAATTCAAAAATCAAAGCCCTTCTAAAAGAGGAAAGTGCAAAGGCGAGGCCGCAACCGGTCGGCGCCGGGCGGCTACAGCCCTGAGGCACGGTTGACGGCTCTCTTCTCGCCAATGATTTCAGAAAATCAACAACCCTTAACCAGTTAAGTTTAACCCTTTCTCATTCTACAGTGCCGGCAGTTACTTGTAATTATTTAATTTATTTCACATTGTGATTTGGCGGATTTGCGACTTTGCCTGTGCGACTATGCCTGCGCTAGCGCTTGCTGAAACAACTCTTTTTTATTTTCTCATCTTCATCAATTCATATGAGTAATGCTATTATGCTATGCATTAAGAGAAAATGAAGCTTATAAGTAAATTATAAGCTTAGCCATACATGCTCAGATGCTCTTTTATTTCAACTGAACCTTTAGGCTTTAGTTTCTGCTTTCGCGTTCCTTTTCTCGTAGGCTACTGGCTGTGAATTGTGATAGACCGGTAGTGTGATGAATGATGATAAGTTTGTTGAGTGAGGTCGGGTATGGAGAACTGGAGAAGCCCTGACTCGTATCTTGGTAGGGCAAATTCAGGTTTTTGTTTCAACTAAACGGCTGAACCTTTATACTTTAGTTTCTGCTTTTGCGTTCCTTTCCTCGTAGGCTACTGGCTGTGAATTGTGATAGGCTGATAGTGTGATGATAAGTTTGTTGAGTTGGGTCAGGTATGGAGAACTGGAGAAGCCCTGACTCGTATCTTGGTGGGGCAAATTCAGATGGCATGATTTGCAACTGGATTTTCTATATTTGGGAAGGGTAGAAATGTAGAATTTCTTGCCTCATTCCATTTTCAAAAGGGCCTGTTTTTCCCACATCCACTCATTCAAATTGTAATAAATCTAAATTTTTAGTTGAGCTCTAGTTTAATAATCACATTAGACAATATTAATGTACTAATATTTTTGGACCACTTTGGGATCCTTGCAGGTTATTGATAGTTGTTGAATGACTTGAATCAAATACCATGGCTCTTAAATATGCATCTAGAGCTCAAAAAAAGAAAAAGAGAGAAAGAGTAGAGGCATTAATTCGAAGCCAGACTGGAGATATGGAGAAGTACTTTAATAACAAGAAACAAAAAGAGAAGGAAGGAACACCAGAAAAATTATTGATTGAGAAACAACAGATCAGAATGATAATGACAATGTGGATGAACGGAAAGAGAACGAGGAAATGATTGAACCTGCCAATGTGGATGAATCAAAGCAAAATGAGGCAGATAATATTCAACATGAAGATTTAAATCAAGAGAATTGTTTTTCTTTAAATTTTGAAGATCCCGGAAATTGGAAGGACATCCACATTGATCAAAAGACGAGGGACTTTTTAGTTGAAATAGGTCCAAAAAGAGTTGATGGCATCTTGTTTCCCAAAGATAGTCAAGGTAGACATTTTGAATCGTCACACTATAAGCGGCTACTTGCAAATGGGCAGATAACTGATTGTGTATTCCATTTCTTTAGACAAGATATTTTGTTTTTGCTGCAAGTTGTTTAAAACAGAAAGAACGATGAAAAGTATTGGTCAATTGGGTAACGAGGGATATAAAGATTGGCATAATATGCATCGTCGCCTTACAAATCATGAAGAGTCTAAGGAGCATATAGGCTCCATGACTAGTTGGATGGAACTAGAAAATAGACATACAATTGGCCATCAACAAAGAAAGAGAGCATTGGAGACAAGTACTAACGAGGATAATTGCTATTAAACGACTTGCTAAAAATATTTTGGCATTTCGCCGAGATTGTGAGCAACTTTACGTGGAGAACAATGGACTTTTTTTGCAAATAATAGAAATGGTTGCTGAATTTGATCCAATAATAAGAGAAAACATTCGACGTGCTCAAGCACGTGAGATTCAGTATACATATCTTGGTCCTAAAATTCAAAATGAATTGATACAAACTTTGGCAGGCGAGGTGAGAAGTGCAATTGTCACAAAAGTAAAACATGCAAAATATTTTTCTGTCATAAACATGCAAAATATTTTTCTGTCATACTTGATTGTACTCCAGATGCGAGTCATGAGGAGCAAATGTCTCTGGTAATACGATGTGTGGATGAATCAATGGACTCTTCGATGGTACAAGAATATTGGATTGAATTTTTGAAAGTGGACAATACATCAGGACTGGGACTTTTTACTGAACTTACAAATGTGTTAACGAATCTTGACCTTGATGTTGACAATAGAAGAGGTCAAGGGTATGATAATGGAGCTAACATGAGCAGGAGACATAAAGGTGTACAAAAAAGGTTACTTGAAATAAATCCTAGAGCTTTCTATACTCCATGTGGTTGTCATAGCCTGAATCTAGCATTATGTGACATGAAAAATTGTTGTTCTAAAGCTATGTCATTCTTTGGAGTGATATAACGCATCTATACAGTGTTCTCTTCTTCTCCCAAACAATGGAAAATTTTTAAATATAAGATTGAAGGTCTCACACTTAAGCCATTGTCCCAAACACGTTGGGAAAGTCATGTGGAAAGTGTCAAACCTATAAAAGAGCAATCTATACAAATAAGAGACGCCTTACTTGACTTAGCAAACATTGTTGAAGATCCTAAAACAAAGAGTGAAGCTGAGTCATTAGCAACATATGAACTTGAAAATTTTGAGTTCTTACTTGGTATGGTCATTTGGTATAAGTTATTGCATGCTTTCAATACTGTAAGTAAATTTTTTCAAGCAGAAAATATGGATATTGATGTAGCCATCAAGCTTTTAGAAGCACTTATTTTGTTTCTCGAAAATTATAGAGAATCTGGATTTGCCAGTGCCATGGATGAAGCTAAACAAATAGCAGTTGAAATGGGAATTGAAGCTGTTTTTCGAGAGAAACGTAATATTCGAAGAAAGATGCAGTTTGATGAAAATGGCAGTGAAGAGGTAACACTATCAGCTGAAGAATTTTTTCGAGTTGATTATTTTCTCTTTATAATTGACCAAGCTCGATCTTCACTTCAAACTCAGTTTGAACAATTTAAACATTATGAAGAGACATTTGGATTTTTGTTTAATTCGGAGAGATTAAAGAGTATGGATGTTAACCGTTTGTTGAAATCTTGTAAGAATCTTGAGCAATATTTGAGCCATAATGGACATTCAGACATTATTGGTGATGACTTATGTACGGAGTTGTTAGTTTTGAAGTGATATTTACCTGGAAAAATAAAAAGAGCAATTGATGTGCTAAATTACTTGAAGAAAATGAATGGTTGTTTTCCGAATGCTTGCATTGCTTACAAGATTTTGCTCACTATACCGATTTCAATTACATCAGCAGAAAGAAGTTTCTTCAAATTGAAATTGATCAAGACTTATATTCAATCAACCATGTCACAGCAAAGATTGAATGGATTAGCTATGTTGTCCATTGAAAAAGAAATGGTTAAACAACTCGACTATACAAAATTGATTGATATTTTTTCCTCAAAAACCGCAAAACGAGTTGTATTTAAGTGATGGTTTAGAACATTTTCTTATACATCTTTGTATTGGTATTTGATTATAATATAAATATTTTGAATTTCATTTTTATTTGTTGCTTTATTATGGATTTTATGTTAAAAATTTAGTTCCTTAAAACTCTTATAAATAATATGAAAAAAAAAAATCATTGTTTGCTATGAAGTAGGGGCCCAAATTCTGAATCTCGCCTCAGGCTCCGCGAAACACAGGTACGGCACTGATCCCAGCACCAGATCCTCTACGAGGCGCTAGAACTAGCAGGAACCTTTTGCGATCAAAACTTTCTTGAAGAGAATGAGACAATTATGCAGGAAAGGCTCCTTGATAAAAGGTTAATTTACTAGCACACCGACATACAGTAGCACCTATGGAACTATGAGAAAATGGAATTAACGAACAATCTTCTAGTTTTCGTCGATTCACTCATGAATGCTAGAAATCTAGGTATCAAAACACTCCTTGAATCACATGGAATCAAGGGCGGATCCAGATTTTTTGGGCCCATGGGCTAAAAAATTGACATAATACAAAAATATATGTGACCACCATACAAGCTAGTTTGACAATGAAGAGGAATTCTACATTAGAATGAAAACATACTGCACGTCTGCGTCTACACATTCAAAAATATATTACACCTTTCAAATTCGAAAATGACTCAATGGCGTCGGTTGACAATGAAGAGGAATTCTGCATTAGAATAAACTTTTACTCCACAACTCTAATTAACTAAGGGGATTGCATTAAAAATTTCCCTTCGACTCTAAAAAACATTGAGAAATGGATTCAAAGAAAAATTCAAAATATATTAACTTTTATTTCAAAAACAACACAATGCTGCTTAAGATATACAAAGAAGGTATATAGCTAATTACATTTGTTTATTTACCCACCCAACCAAAGGTCCAAATTCCCATTCTGGTTTTCCCATTTCCGTTATATTTGGAACCCAGAACCTTAAAAATATTCAGACTTTAGAATTCCAGTGGAACATCAGTCAATCCTCCAAGACTTGAACAATTTAACCCCATTCCAGTGCCAGCTACAGTTGAGGTAAGGGGATTTTTCCTTAATTTTTCAGAAGCTTTACGGGGGAATGAGAGAGGCGAGTTGGAGATTGAAACGTTGAAAGAAATTGGATCACGGGGTTGTAGCGTGTAGAGGGAGATTAGATGGATATTAGGTATGGATTTGGAGCTTTGAGCCAATAATTCTCTCTTTTTTTGGGGGGTCGTAAACTTTGATTTGGGCTTAAGTAGTTGGGCTAATATTGTTTTGGTTGGACACGGGATGATGATTAAATAGATATGGGCTCAGGTTAAAAAAAATAAAAATTAAGAACTTAGTGGATTTGGGCTAGGGCGAGCACGGCTGTAGTTCGGGCTAGCCCGTGCCTAGATCCGCCCTGCGTGGAATATCGAGGATTTGATTTTGTTGTGTGTCAGAATAAAAACATTTTTGTCAACATAATTTGTGGGCCTCTGGGATTAGAAAAACATGTTCAGTGACTGTCTAGACTACTTTTTATTCTTAGAACTAGTAAGTGTTTTGCAGCGTGTAGGAGTTAAAACAAAGAAGTGTAGATAATTCTGATCAAAATTCCATAGGCTCACAATAAAGTTAAATGAAAAACGAGTACAATAACCATAAAAGACTCAAGTAGCAATGAGGATTGTCTGAGACTCATGCCTGTGTTCATACCAATCCCTGCACCTGAAGCATGAAATATAACTCACTTGTGAGTAATTGATCGAATTTAATTTAGAACAAGCTGGAGTTTGTAGTTTATACAGTAGAAAATTCTTACCACACTGTATAGTAGAGTTGTTGGAGGCTGAGCAAATGCAGACCATCCCTTCAGTTTCGACATCAAAACCGCACATCCCACCGGTTTTCACACATCGATCACAACCAGTGTCCGGGACGCTATACGACAGTTTAATTCCGTAAAGCCAATCTAACGGTCCAACACCCTTCAAACTATCCACATTGTACACACTAGTGTAATGCGAGCAATCCAATATATTCATGCTCATGAACTTCACCGTATTGTACGATGTAAAACAGCACGGAGGAGTGCTATTCGACAGAAGATGAAACAATTTGAAAGCAGTACACGAGCCGTAGAGTTCGTCACAAGAATGGCCTGAAAAGTTGAAGCAAAGGGACTTGTAATGGTTCAGCACAGGTGAATCAATGGAGCAATTCAGGAGAACAAATATGGTATCGGGCGAAGGAGGGATAGTGACAGATTGAATATCTGTCATTACAAAGTCATGATGTGGTTGTAATATTGAGCAAGTAGACATGGCTGGATCGAAAATGACCATGGATTTTTTGTTGTAGTCTATCGACTGCACCTTGTAATTTCCGGACGGGGTGATGAAAAAAAGGTCGGTCGTGCAATTCAGCATGTGCCGGAACTGTGGAGCACCGCAGCCGTCGTCTACACCAAAAGGGTATTTTATAGGAATGTTGTTGCAGAAATTTCTGCATACAGAATGAACTTGCAATGGTTCAAGGAATAGAAACAAGATTAATATGTTGAAGTTGAAGAAGGGCTGTTTTGGAGTGGCCATTTACCGTTGCTGTTCTTGAGAAACCAAAAAGAATTGAAAATTTCAATGTGCATAGTAAGAAGAACAAAGAGCGATTGCTTTCGCCAAACTCTGCTACTTTTGATGATTAAAGGAAGAAAGAGGAATTAATCAACGGCTCACTGCAAGTGGTTCAATATCAGGGTGCTTTTTTGACCGTTTTAACATATATGGGATCCACATGTTGAAAAAAGGAGTGAAATGTTGGAAGCTGTAATTGATTAATACTGGTTTTTTCATGTTGCTTCGTTTGTATTGGTTAACAGGCTGGTGCAGGATTCGGCGGGTTATTTATTTTGAGTACCAGTTGGCCAGGATTCTGCATAATGTGAATGGCAATTCTGTTATTCCTTCCTGTCTTAGGTGTTGAGTAAAAATTGCTAAATGTGGATGCTGTCCTTGTAACTCTTGTAACAAATGGTTGTGGTCAGTTTTTTAAAAAAGTATAAAGCGTAACTAAACGTTATAAAACTTCAATTTTTCTCCTGACACCTACGTCCAGAAGGAATAACAGCATTGCAATTCACACTAGGCATGGTGACCAATTTTCAAGCTTTACAAGCCTATGCGAGTTTAGGCGAGACGTAGGCATAAAAAAGGTGTTTTTATAATTTTTAATATTAATATTTTTAATTATTTAAATAATAAAATGATATATAACAAACATCTAAAATTATAAAATATTATATTTACTTAATAATTCTCACATCAGTCAATTATCCAATTTTCAAGTTTTGAAATGTAAAGACTAGACTATTTTTTATAGTTTCAACTTTTGACTTTCAATTAGATAGATTCTACTTAAAATTTTCTAACGTTTTCATTTTTTTACTTTTGTGCAGATAAAATCATTTAAGAATGTGAAACCAAGGTCAAGTAAAAAACTTTTAAAAGAGGGGGAAAAAATAAAAAAGAAAGAATTTAATAGTAGTGCTCATTGTCAAGGCCTGACATTAGTCTTGCGCCTAGGTGGAGCCTAGGCTCTGCTTAAACGGATTTTTTAGAACACTTGTTGTGGTACTAAAGTGGTACGCAAGCATGAAGTGAAGGTTATGACAATGTGTTCAAACCGCTTTTTACACACATTTAGTGAAATCCACGAGTACTACATGTTCACCTCGCTCATTTCTATCTAGTAAAACTTTAAACCATATATAAATATTTTCCAAACATGCTTATGAAAGCTGGTTATTGTTGGCCTAAAAGAAAATTGGTTATTTAGTGTTAAATTTTGATGCAAGGATCCAGCCACTCCGACCAAATGACTTTAAACCTTCAAAAATAGAACAGGTGAATAGATAGAAGGAAGAAAAAAACTAGACAAGCCATTGACCAGCATGGTAGTGCATCGTCCTATTCAATAAGGCACAAGAAATCACGTATTCTTGATAACAGAAAGATGATCCCATGTTGTCCGTCTCTGTCCCCAGCCAGACCACTAAATTGTTCGAAAACTCCATTTTCTCTAGCAAGTATACTCTAAAACATAAGCAGATTTTGTGCTCGAATTCAGAATGGAACACTATATGCACTTTGGTGTTAAACTCAATGGCAGCCTATTAGCATAAGGTCATATTGAACTCTAGGACAAAACACATTCTCATCTAATCAACTGAGAAGGGAATTAATTTTAAAATAGAAAATGAAAAAATAATTCTCCAAACCCATTATGTTCTAGTTATGGGCAGCACCTTCTATCTCATCTACGGCTCTACTCCACAGAAGTATAGTGATGATTGATTTGCACGCGTTGCCTCTGATTCACAAAATTGTAGAGTTACAGCCTCCTTGCTCATCAAGCTTGCTTCACAGACAATCTCTCTGATAAGAAAGAAAATAAGAAATTAACAATGTCTAAGTAGGGAGAATAAACTAGTGAAAAACATAGAATCAAAATAAGGACAGACTATCAGTACAAGCAAATACTGGCCAAGAAAATCCGATAACACTCAATACCAACTGTACTGATTAGAGTTCTACTACGTGTACATTGTGGTAGACATTAAGTTTGACACTGTTTAACACGGCAGAAATCATGGTCATTGATTTTAGCAACACTCATTTTAATCAATGGCACAGTTTTCTACACATCACACAATGTCAAACTTAATATACACTAGGAATGTACGACTAGTTTAATTATACTGATTAATATTTTGGAAGCAAGAGTTGTGGGAGCAGGAGGTGCTGGGGGGATATATTAATGAGAGAATATAAAAATTCAGTCAATATCATCATTTTTGCAAGTGGAGGTGAGCGTGTGTCGGTTTTTACATTCAAGAGATCTAAATGGCAAACTACTGCTCAAGAATTCAAAAACGAACTGCCAACATCTGCCTCTGCACTAATGAACGACAAAGATATCAACATACTTATCAATTCATAAGTAACAATCATTGTAGTCCCATAGAGTGACATATTTAGAAACCGGGGTCCAAATCCTCTGTAGAAGCCTCTCCATCCATCTTCTTTAAGAAGTGTCTTTGCAGTCTTCATTACAGAAGGTCTTCCAACACCATAATCATCAATAACCTAGATCAATGAAGATACAATGTAAACATTAGTAGTAATTTTCCCCTTTTAGTGGGGATGAGAAAAGAAAGCAGACAATATTATTGTGAATTTCATTACCTGTAATCTCGTCTTTACGGTATCTATGGGAGTAGTAATAATTGAAGAACAAGCACCAGCAGTCATTCCTGCTGTAGCTTGAACAGTGATCATTTCTACATGAGATGGTTTCTTTTCTGAATCATCTTTGTAGCCCACGCTCCTATGGTCATAACCAAGATGACATAGAGAAAGCTAGCATCAGAAAGATGTATTGCCAATAATGGATGCCCAAATGAACTTGACACAAATGGCTAAAATATCCTAGAGACAACAAATAAAGCACGAAGAATGGCTCTTAACACAAGATAACAGATATACCTCCAAATGATGTGTTGGGCAGCACCATAGGCACCCCACCAAAGTGCTGAAGCAGGGGATTGGGTAATGGCTGTTAATCCAAAACCTCTATACATGCCACGGAACCCCTCAGCTGCTAGTACTTTGCGTACAACATCAAATGGGCCACTGCAAGGCGTACTCCCTGGAAGCCCTTGAACCATTAACCTTTGGCAGATCTGGATAAACAAGATTATGCAATTCAGAAGCATGAATCAAAAAGTAAATATATGACAGTAATTCAGAGAGTGTTGTAATGCATAGATCTCATATAATAGTGAAAAAAAGACAGGTTGCAGGAGACTTGAGGATTCATTTCCAGTTATAATCGATCCTACGCACTAACAAACACGTCCACTATTACATGCATTTTTCACCATCACACCATGACATCAAACCCACTTCTTTCTTGAGGAGAAATAACAATTTATTGATTGAAGGACCCTGGGTAAAATTTGCGGAGATATCCACTAAACTAAAATCAAGACAAAACTACTATTTACCAATTGAGAACAATAATTGGAACCGGAACAACATTAGAATCCCTTAGATGTACAGGCATATAATGATGCGAGAAATTTTACCTTTTTTCCCATAATTCATAAATAAGTTTCTCTTTTCCTTAAAAAGATTTTACTTTTTCTTTCCTCCATATTACCCAAACAGTGGGTGACACTCTTCTTTCACACCTAGCAGTTTAAAGAGCCATCAGTGCATCAAATATTAGGCAATTTTTTAGATGCGCTTGGGAAAAAGAACTTAGGGACTGTGCTACAAACACTTGATGAATTCTTAAGAACCAGCAGCTTTTCAAAACTACAAGACATAGTTTTTGGAGATTCTTAAAAGATCAGACACACACAAAAAAAATAAAATAAAAAAATAAATTCTCACACATCACAAAAATAAGTAAAACTTTGAGGAATACCAATATGCATTCTCTAGAAGGGTATGAAATAATTAGAATACCCACCACGTCCAAAGGCACAAAGTATAAGCAGGAAACTAAATTGGAGATCATTCCTGCAACACCATTTGCAATGCCGACACGAGTTGCCTCCGGCATATTCATGTTTTCCGTATATTTGAGCGTCATATCCTTTGACACTTCAAGTGAAGTCAAAGCCAGGACTCGACCAGGCAATGATCCAATGGCAGATGTGCCAAAGCCTCTAAAAATACCAGGAATGCCATCAGTCCTGACAATGCGACTGAAAACTGATAATCCAGTCATTTGAGAAAGCCCAGAACCAGCTACTTGCATCCTCGTCTTCACGACTGCTGTTGGATGTATTAAAGCAGACTGAACAGTGAATAAAATAGCCCCAATTACATGGAACCTTGTCTTATCCAACCTACAATTGAGTCAATTAACCAGACCATCAGATTCAGGACACCAAATATTATATAGTCATCACAATATTGAGCATATTTTATTAAGAGAATGACAAGAACGGTAGTATTAAACAAATCCTTAACGAGAAACTAATCTCCCTGAAAGTCTGCCCTCAAGTCACAGATTTACAGAAGGAGAAGAAAAAGTACACTACACATTGAGCCCTTCATGACAAGAAAATTCAACCATCTACATCAGCTACAAAAAAAGTAACCCTAACTTCTAGTTTTAAATGGATTTTATAAAGCGAGCAAGCAATCTAACAGTTCAGCAACTCTAAATTTTCTCACGCAGCTGCTTACCCATGTGGTAAACTAGATAGTCCAATTCAAGAAAGAAGGTACTTTGTTATAGCAACTATCAAAGTCACACCAATTTCGTTTTTCATGATAATTTCTAGATTCGTCCAATAGTTGTGATTTTACAAGGAGTAATGCTATTCACAGTGACGCCTACCGGCAATGCATCAATTAACAAACTCTCACCTGTATGCCACGACTAAAGGAAGTGTTCACTACGAATAGCAATATTCTTTTACCTGTTATGTAGTTAATGAACTCAGATACATAGCAAAGTAAACACCTTTTTCCTAAGATCAACTATCCAAAAGAGGAGAAATTCAAAATAGCACTTCTTCCTCCGGCAAGGCAAAAATAAAATAAAAAACTACAGACCCTATAATGGCAATCAAAAGGGTAAGCCCAGTTTAGTAACATAACCAATCATCGAAAAAACTTCGAATAATAAGAGCAACTGCCACCCAAATCATAATACAGAAGCAACATATAGATAATATAAATCATTTATCAATTATATCATGAGTGTGTACAAATAATTACCGATCCCAGTTGATGTCAGTGTCAGCAAGAGAAAGTTCTGGAGTTGTTGCTTCTACAGTTTCCATAGCCATTACTATAAAATAGTTTGTGTACGATATTTGATTATAAGCAACAACTTTGAGAATGATGCTATGATTTTAGGCGTCAAGTAAACAGAATGATCAAGGTGGTAAAGAATAGTAGAGAAACTTCCAGCTCTTGCCACTTTGCTATTGGAATTTTAAATACACGAAAGGGAAAGATGAAAATAGAGAGAAGAGGGTTGTGGCTTGTGGGTCGGAGTGGGGTGCGTGGAGGGGGTACAGTTCTCCCGTTTTTAGGGCAATTTGTATGGAAATTCCATTTTTACGTACTTATAATTCTTAAAATTTCTCAATGTTAAGAATTCTCAATTTGTATGGAATTTCCATTTTTTACGTATTTATAACTCTTAAAATTTCCCATGAGCTAGGGCTAACAACGAAATCGTCAAATCAAACCAAAATCGTCAAAGTTTTGGTTTTAAACCGAATCAAAATATTTCGAGATAGTTTGGTCTAAGTTTCAATATTTGACAACCGTCAAATCTTTAAAAAAAAAAAAAATTCAAAAGTAAATTAATTTAAATTTTATCCAACTCAATTAAAATTAAACATAATCTAATTAAATATATACTTCCATATTAAACATAACTCAATTAGACTCAGTACCAAAGACAATTATTTATCTCAATTAGTTAATGGGAAATTTGGTCAACTAGCCTAGTAGGGCAATGAGTTTATGGCCTTTGACCAACATAAAAACAAAATTAAAAATATTTTAATTGGTGAAATTACAATGTTGCGCTTCAATTTATATCAAAATATTCCACCAATTTATTTCAATTCACCTTGTTCCTTCTCTTCATTTTCACTATGAAACCCTATTCCCCAAACTTGAATACTTTCATCGTCTTCTTTACCTTAATTTTCAATACATTTCAAGATTAAAAAAAAAACTTTTTTTCTTTTATTCAAGCTCATTTCACATTACTTTCCGTCTCATTGGTACAAGCTAATACAACAAAAAATGTAATTTTTCATTCAATTTTTTCATTTTGAAATGTGATTTTGTTCATTCATTAGTGTAGGTTTAGAATGGAAAAAGTGTAAATAGGCATATTTTTTTAATGATTTCATAGTTTATTTGTATATTTGATTTAGTTTTAGTTGAGTTTTTTTTTAATATGGATTGAATTTTGATACATTTGGATTTTTAAAGATAATAGGTTAAAAAGAAATTCATTTATTAGCATTGTCATAAACGAAAATTATGATTTGCAAATTTGCTATTTTTTGATATGTACTGGGATTTAGAGAGTTGCACTCTGGGTACTTTTATTTTAAGCAATTTGAGCTTTCTAGTAAAATTCTTTGTGTTATGCTTTACTGTATTTAGTAATTTCCTTTGAATCCTATTATTGAACTTTACATTTGTTGATTTCAAAATTTTCTAAACAGAAATGCAATGTATAATGTGCTCTAATGGTTACAAATTGAATGAAATTTATTGAAATAGCAATATTATGGAGCAATACAATTCCAAGTATTTATGTTGTTGGCATAATTTTTGCATGTGTTGCTATGTGGATCCTTATCTATACATGCCGCTATTTGATTTGCTAAAAATTAGATTATTGGTAGATTTTGATAAAAGTCAATAATATTAAAACAATTGAGATTGTTTAAGAGTGAAAAAAACACTTATTTTGGTTACGATGGATGTGGCAGCTCGTGGTCTTGATATTATTCATGTTGCTTATGTTATCACATATAAGGAGAGGTTGAAATTTTCCTACGCATTTAAGATAAAGATGAGCTGGTGTTTTTCTCTAGGACGAAACGACTTCTCAATCTACTTACTGTAGTCCAAGAAACTTTGATCTCTCCAATGACATTAATGATTATGTACATTGGATTAGTCGTACAGGTAGTGCTAGGAAAACATGATTGGCTATCATTTTCTATAACAAACAACAATTTGTCACTAGGACTGATTTGATCCAGGAAACTAATCAGAAATTACCAATTGTTTGATTCAGTTTGCAAGTCGAGCTCCATAGGTGGCCGTGATTTTAGAAGAGATAACTCTTATAATCGGAGTGGGGGAAAGCACTTATTAGTATAGTGATGGTGGCGGAAATAATAACAATTATAGTGGTAGGAGATATGGTTCTAGGGTGACTAGAGCTTAGGATTAATATTTTACAGTACCCTTCAAAATTATTTTGTTTTAGGGCATATAAGTTTTATATTAGAATTCTAGGATTTTGATGTTTTGGACAATGCAAAAAAAGTTGTAGGCTACATTTGAAAATGGGCATATTAGTAGGATAACTTTATTCTAGGAGATGGATTTTTACTGTTGTACATGTTTGCGTTTAGTTAATATTGGTGTGTATCTTTACGGTGTTATGCCTCAAGAAAACGGCACAAGTGTTATTACTGTACTTATAAGCATCCATGAGAACTTGACATTACATGAATTATAAGCTTTCATTAGAACGGCACCAGTATCGTTGTTGGACTAATAAGTGTCTATGAGAACGGAACAAATGACATTACTGGACTTATAAGCTTCCATGAGAACGATGTAAGTGTTGTTATTGAATTGATAATGTCCATAAAAACGGCACAATATGTCGTTACTGAATTATAAGCATCCATTATAATTTATGTCATTTTAATCGTTCTTTATCACATGGTCAACCTATATATCTTACATTTGTTAAGTGGCCCATTGCTTGAGGTCGTTACATTGAAAACAAATCAAAATATAAGAGAGAATAATAGAACAGCACAAGTGCCTTTACTGAGATGAAAATGGCATGTGTGTCATTGTGTTTGTAAATACAAATGCAAGCAACCACATCTTATCCAAGCCTTGAGAACCAATCGTTGAAATCATTTACATTTTATGCCTTACATATGTTAGGTGGCCCATTGCTTAAGGTCGTTACGTTGAAAACAAATCAAAATATAAGAGAAAATAATAGAAAGGCACAAGTGCCTTACTGAGATGAAATCAAACTGTGTATCGTTATGTTTGTAAATACAAATATAAGCAACCAAGTCTTATATGTAGTGATGGCAACGGGGCAGGGCACCCCCACCCCCCATTTGGCCAAAACCCCGCCCCGCCTTGCCTTAAACGGGGCAAGGTGGGGCACGGGGCGGGGACGGGGCAACTTTTTGCCCCGTTTGTTGCCCCGTTTAAATTTTTTATTTTTTTTACATTTTCAAAGTTTCGAATTATATTATTATTAGAGAATAAAATACAAATTTAAAATGAGTTTTTGACGGATGAATTATCTAGAAATAAAATTAATTTTAATTTTTTTAAAAACTTTTTCTTCACGGGGCCGACCTGAGCCCCGCGACGAGGTGACCATTTACGCCCCGCCCCACTCCCAGTGACGGGGCGGGTTTTTTTTGCCCTATTTGGGGCGGGGCGGGGCGGGGCGGGGCGGGGCGCCATCACTACTTTTATGTGCATTGAGAACCAATTCATTGAAATCATTTGCATTTTAAGATGGACATGACATTTACAAAATTTAAGAGAAATGTTCATTACTTAATCGAAATTTAAGCTTTTATCAACTCGATAACATATGATTTATGTCATTTCAACCATCATTTATCTCATGGTCAGCTTTTATATTTTAGATACGTTAGGGGGTCCATTCACTAAGGTCATAGAGCTAATAAAGAAAACAAGAGAAGATTATAGAACCATACTTGTGTCATTATTGAAATGAGAACTTCTATTAAAACGATATAATTGTTGTTATGCTAGGTGTTAATGAGAATGGCACTTATATTATTATTGAGATGAGAACGTCTATTAGAACAGTATTATGTCGTTACGACACTTTGACAATCACTAAGATGCCATTTATTAGAATGGTATAATTGTCGTTATATTTGTAAATATACTTATCCATAAGACGACACTTCCGTTGTTACTGAGATGAAAAGTTATGAAAAAGCGACACAAGTGCCATTTACAAAAATGAAAAGGTCTTTGAGAATAGCATCAGTGTTGTTACTAAGATCAAAAGTTTTAAGAGAATGATACGAGTGACGTTATCAAAATACAAAATTGTCCATGAGAAAGGCACAAGCGTTGTTACTGTGAAGAAAATGACAATTGTGTTGTTCTATCTATAAATACAAGTATAAGTACCCTGAAAACCAATAAGTTGAACTTATTTCAGTTGCAATACAGAGATGAAGTTTATAAAAGTTTAGAAATGTGCTCATTAGTTGTATTTTATGACAAATCAATAAAATGACTTGTGATTCTACCAATTCAATATCATATAATATATGTTAATTCAATAGTTCTTTGTCACATGATCAATCTTTCTCACTTTTAAGGTTAAGGAATCCAATGTTTAAGATCGTTGTGTTGAAAAATAAGCAAAATATTGAAGAAATCAACAAAACGGCACTTGTGTCATTCTATCTATAAACATGAGTATAAATGGCCACAACCCATCCATACCCCCCAAAAACAATAATTTTAACTCATTTTAGTCGCAGTATGGATATACCGTTTACAAAACTTGAGAGATATGTTAATTATTTATATTTTTTAATGAATCAATGCAATGATATGAGATTTCACAAACTCGATATCATATAATCTATGTGAATTCAATTGTCTTTTATCACATAGTCAACCTATCTCACTTTTTAAAGTTAGGAGATTCAATGCTTGAGTTCATTGCATTGAAAAATAAGCAAAATTTTAGAGAAATCAATAGAACGATACAAGTGCCGTTAAAAAACATTTGTTTTGTTCAGCCTATTAACATGAATATAAATAGCCACAACTCATCCAAACTCCGAAAATTTGTAAGTTGAACTCATTTTAGTTACAATATGGACATTCCACTTACAAAAATTAAGAGATGTACTCAATAGTTATATTTTCTACCGAATTAATACAAAGAGTTATGATTCCACCAACTCGATATCATATAATCTATATCAATTCAATCATTATTTGTCACACGATCAACCTTTATAACTTTTTAAGTTAGGGGATCCAATGCTTGAGATCGTTGAGTTGGAAAAGAAACAAAATATTAGAAAAAATGCTCTATCTATAAGCACGATTATAAATTGTCACGGCCCATCCATGTCCCAAAAACCAATATGTTGAACTCATTTCGATTGTAATATGGACTTGTCATTTACAATAGTTGAAAGATGTGTTCATTAATTATATTTTCTAACGAATCAACACAATAACTTGTGATTTCACGACCTCGATATCATATAATCCATGTCAATTCAACTGTTCTTTATCACATGATCAACTTTTCTGACTTTTTTGTTGGATCCTACTCACTAGATATATTTTCTAACGAATCAGCACAATGACTTGTGATTTCACCAACTCGATATCATATAATTTATGTCAATTCAACTATTCTTTGTTACATGATCAACTTTTCTACTTTTAGGTCCAATATTTAGAGCACTAAAAAAGAAGAAAAATAATGGTAAAATCAACAGAACAATACAAGTGCTGTAGAACGATACTTGTGTCATTTTATCTATAAACTTGAGTATAAATAGTCACAACTCATCCATATCTCGAAAACCAATTAGTTGAACTCATTCAATTGTAATATCGACATGCAGTTTATAAAAGTAGAGATATGTACTCACTGATTATATTTTTTAGCTGATCAATACGATGACTTGTTATTCCTCCAATTCAATATTATATAATCTATGTTAATTTAATCGTTTTTTATCACATGATTAACCTTTTCAATTGTCGTAAGTTAGAGAATCCTGTGTTTGAGGTCGTTGCATTCAAAATAATGAATATATTGGATAAATCAATAGAACAATACAAGTGCCATTATTGATAATAAAAACGATAGTTGTGTCATTCTGTTTATAAACACGAGTATAAGCAACCACGATCCATCTATGCCTCGATAATCAATAAGTTGAACTCATTTAAATTGTAAGATGGGCATACCATTACAATATTTGAGAGATATGCTAATTACTTAATCAATATAAAAGCAACAAAATGGCACAAATATCGTTATTATGATGAAAATGACACAAGTGCCCGTTACATGTGTAAACACGTATGAATAAATTATATCATATAGATTTTGTCATTAGTTGCTATTAAATCAATAATATATAATTTTTGAACATCATTTTTATATTTTCCAGGTAAAATAATCAAAACTACCCTAGTGATGTTTTATTATAAAAAAAAGATGTGTCTATTGTTCATGTGATACCCACAAGCGTACTGGATCGTCAACAAGTAATAGATTTGAGTGAGTTTAGAGAATCGTCCTACATGGAATAAATTGTAATTCAAGTTTACTAGTCATGTAAGGAATTCAAATTATGAAAAAAAAAATAGTTTGATTTGATTTATGCAAAATTAATCTAAGAAAGATGTAAAAATATGATTTTTATCAAATTATGGATGATTATATTGGATTTTGTCTCCACTTGTTGTTATCTATTCCAATTCTTGATTCGTAATCTAGTTCCGTTCATACAGTCTTGATAATCGATAATGCTATGACATATAATTTTCTTTTCCAAGATAAATTAATTTTTTTTAATCACAACCTGAATCTATTCCTAGCCTGAATTCTAATGGTTAGAATGCATTAAAGTTTAGATTATCTCAATGATTGACACAAGTGACTGTATGTGACCAGGTCAATCTCAAGTCACAACCGATCACAAAACCATCATAACTGATCATAGAACCATTACAGCCTACACCATCACCAATGAACCATAAATCAAAAAATTATCTCACCCCCACCACCACGAGCACCATTGCATCTATACTACTGTCTCCACAATTACCACCACCACAACACCCACAAAATTGCCGCATCACAACCGCACAGCACCCCACCACCATCTCATCTCTCTCTTTCTACACCATGCCAACACCCCACCAAAAAAATTCATAAACCCACCTCCGTCACCATAGCACACTACCGGGCCAGCACCTACAAAACCATAGCAAAATATGCTGCAAAATAACCTTAAAATCACCAAAGAAACCTACACTGGCGATTGCAATGCTGCAGGAACCTTCACAAGCGGTGGATTGCCGCTATGATACGCAACATTGGAGGAAATTTCAGATCCACAAGTGGCACTACAGCACCTTAACTTCGCCACAATGAGCTTGCAGCAATGCACACTCGCTGAAATCTGCAATGAATGCAACTGCTGCAAGTAGTGGTTGTGACCGTCGCTCGCAGTGCCATTGTGAGCAGTTGCAGTCATCGATGCAATAGGCGATCAGTCTCGCAAAGTTCTGGCAAGAGAAGCAGTAGGTGGCCAGAATCTAGAAGGTGGGGTGTGGAAGAAGTCGTCGACCTGATTTTTGGGTAAGAGAGTGACCATCTGATTTTTGGGAAAGAGAGAGATTGTGTGAGTTAGAAATGAATCAAGGTCTGGGGTGTAACATAAGTGTTCGTGGTGATAGGGTGGGTAGACGTAATTGATTTGTTTTAATTAATTTAGAAACTAGGATTTACCACATAATTACTGAAATTTAATCTTCCACCCACTTGCTTTGGAAATGTAATCTTTAAAAGAATGGTTCTAGGTAATTTCCTCTTAACTTTATCAAAATTTATTAAAAATATGATTTTAATTAGTAATAGCAAAAAAAAATCTACGCCCACCCCCAATGGAGCAAAAAAAAAAAAAAAACTGCCCCCGCCCCAGGGCCCCCTGTTGCTCGCTCGCCTTGTGAAGAGGAAATAAATAGCATAACTCCAAAATTTGAAAATGTAAATAAAAAAAAAAAGAAGAAGAAGAAGAAGTTAAACAGGGCAAGTCGTTGCCCTGCTCGCGCTTTGCTGCCATCCGTAATTTTAATCCATCAAACAGGGGCATGATATTATCTTATTTAAACTATTTTCCAACAAAGTCTCAATAGACTTTTAGTTCACTTGCACCAAAAGCATTGATTTAGCCCACGTTTGGCTCCCATTATATGTAAATAAAAATGGATGAAATAGTATTTTTTTGAAAGATGAGTGGTTGATAAAGAAGAAAAAAATTTCGATTTACGTGTAATATTATTTTATGGGATATTGTGTGGTTAGAAATAAAAGAAAGAAAAATGGAATGTAATGGAATAAAATTTAATGGGGGCCAAATGTGTGCTTAACATACTTGACAACTGTGTAGCAAAATTATTAATCATGTGATCAAAATTATTTGATAATTGTTGAATTAATGAGTATGTGCTATTAGATCAATCATATAATAATATATCTTTACCTAAGCACAAAATATCATTCAAAATTGGGACGTAGAGTTCTACCATATGGACATGAACATGTGGTCCATGTCCATCTAGAGCGGAGATATGGTGCCCTGCTATTTGTCGAGTCCAAGAAGAATAACTCTTGGGATGTAATGACAATGGGAAAGGGCATTTCTCCCTATCCCTTATCAAGGATTTTCAGGAGACATAAATGAGTGAAAAAAAATTTATTTTTTATTTCACTTATATAAATTACTTTATAATTTTTACTTTTTAAATGCAATTTTAAATATAAGCATATTAAAATAAGAAGGATTAATAGTAGAAAACCCCCTAAAAATGTTTCCATGTGCAATATACCTCATACATATTGAAAATTACAGAAACCCCCCTTATTTGAAACTGTTTGTGCAAAAAACTCTCATACCATCCAATTTCATTAGTTTAACCGTTAAAAACATAAAAATCACCAAAATTAAAAAGAAATAATTGTAATTGTGATCTCAAACTCTTTATTTTATTTTTATAAATTATACTTGAATCTTTTATTTGTACCACCCATAATTTCAAACTTTTAAAACTTTATCTTCTTCGACAGTCCCACCACTTTCCACACACTTCTTCTTTCCCCACACCATCGCATCCCACCCCAAACCAAACAAAAAACCAACAAAATTCTTCCCCCATTATCTACTCTCTCAAACCCCCCCCCCCCTCATATCGCCAATGCCCAACCCAAAATCAACCGTTTTTTTCCATTTTCAATCCGAACCCCCCTCCTCAATCAAAGATTTGAAAAATACCCACTGTTGACATCTGAACTCCGATCTGGTAAAAACAAGTTTGCTAAATCCACCTCAGTTAAACGTAAGTTCGGCCCACACTCTCAGGTCGGAGTTACCCGCTGTTATCTTAGAAAAATATCATGATTACCCCTTATTACATCACCCTATCAATCAGAGACACTTGCCACAGGTGATATCATCGGCGCCCATGACAACCAATTCAAAGTCCTCGAATTTCAGTTCCTTACAGGTCATCATTACCTGGGTAATACATTGACATATAACCGCCGGCCTCATTGACCAATCACAGGAGAATTCGGTGACCTGAGTTCCAAGTTCGGCACTGTTGCTGATTTGATTGATTTGATATAATTTCGGCTGAAACTATGTATAAATAGTTGAATATGACCCTTGTAAAGGTAGAGCAAATTCAGATAACGACTTATGGCACTATCACATCTTTGTGATCTTTTCTAAGTATAAATCGTCTTTTTTCTTAAAGTTGATTCAAAATTATCCTTGCTAATTTTGACATCAACACCCACCATGAAGAATAATGGGTAATCTGAAAATGGGTTTTGTATTTTTTGACTATTCCTTTATGGGTAATTTTGTTGAACAATACCCACCAAGATAGGATAATTTCTTTGCCTGGACAACCAGAAAATGCAGGGCTGATGAAGGAGAGGTGAAAACATAAATGTTTGTACTGCAAATAGCCATTCTTACCTGGTTAGAGATATCAGAGTGATCCCTGTGAGTCATGCCTTCACCAATGGCACTCTTCAATAAATTGATACAATTTAGCCCCCGTTTGGCTTCCATTTTTTCAAATTAAAATAGGTGGAATAATATTTTTTGAAGAATGAGTGGTTAAAAAAAAGAAAAAGTTTTCGATATATGGGTAATATTATTTTATGAAAAATTGTATGATTGAAAATATGAGAAAGAAAAATGAGATTTTATTTAATGGGGGCTAAACAGGGGCTTAATATGGAGTTCATGTTATTGGTCCCAAGTGAAACCAGTCAAATCAGGCAAAGTTTAAATACCTTCATCAAACGACACAAGGATAGCAGCACACTGATTGGAGGATATATTTGTTCGTTTCGAATATATAGACTTGAATTTAGGCTTGTTTCGTGGTCCACAAAATTCAAGAGAAATGGGTCATTAGTTTTACTTAATTCTGAGTATTAATTGGCTTGTTTTCTTGTATTATTTTGTGGGCAATTCTTACTCTATGTCTAGTGTAGATCAAGAAAAAAATTGGATAATTTCTTAGAAAAATTGCAGCAGCAGTCTCAAACCTTTTTAATTTTTTCGGACTTTACCCTAACATTCATTTGTGTTAGCAAAGTTTTTTAACCTTTCATAAGTATGTGTTTGAGGTCCAAATGGATGGTTTGACCGTTAGTTGACCCAAAAATTGACTTTGACTCCAAATTTGATTAATTATAAAAGGATAAAATGGTAACTTTACATTTTTTTACATAAAGAATTCAATAAAAAAAACCAAAAAATGAAAAAACTCTACCCCAACCCCCACACAAAACCACCTACCCACTGTACCCTACCCCAAAATAAAAAAAATAAAAAAACAAAACACAGACAACCGTTGGCATTGTCGTCGCCACCACCCACATAATGTCGGATAAACCACCGGATCTTGACACCACCAATACCACCTCATCCCACTCTACAAACTCATACCAAAAAAGAATATAAATTCTTCGGTTCCATCATCTTCTTCCTTCAATATCTTCCTTATTACTATCATTTTTTGAAGCATCAGTCGATGAACTGTATTTTTACTGTCTTTGAGTAGCCGTTGCCTCTTTCAGCACACGGCGTGCCTCGGCCCGCCTATGAATCTATGAAAACGTTTCTCGAATCTCATCTAGGTCCTTCTCCAGCAAAAGAAATTTTCCAGCGCCCAAATTGCCTCGCAAAATGACTCCCGTAAGCAAAAGACAAAACAACATCAGCTTCCCATTATGCATAAGCCTCTGGATTTGCCACCTATGGCAAAGGCTCAAGAATCAATCCATCGTGATGCTCAATCTGGATTAAAATGGGTTCAGAAAAAGGATTGTTTAAGCGAAAATAAGATCTAAAAAAGGGGATTTTTGAAGTTGATCACTAAAATGAAATGGGTTTCTTGAATAATGAGATTGAGAGAATAAGATGAAAGGGGAAAGGGTTGAGAAGGTGAAGAATTGATTTTCAGACGGCGAATAATTAGTTACGAAGTGATTATACATAGTAAAGTGATGGTGGAGGTTGTGGTGGCTTTGTCCTGGTGTTTTTCGACGAAGAGATGAAGGAAATGACCAGGAGAATGTGTTCGGGGATAGGATTTGGTTTTGGGGGTAGGTTTTTACTTTTCTTTTGTTTTTATTTTAATTGTTAATATTTAGAAAAATACAACATTTTTAATTTGGTTCAAATTGGTCAAATTTTGAAACTTCTAGCCAACTAACTGTCAAATTGATCATTTGGACCTCAGATGTATATTTATGAAAGGTTAAGGACCTTCGCTGGTATAAGATGAATGTTAGGCTAAAGTCTGTAAAAATTAAAAAGGTTTGGGACCGCTTCTGCAATTTTCCCTAATTTCTTTGCATGGACAACCAAAAAATGTTGGGTTCAATTAGTATTCAGGTTATGTGATTGTGATAAGCAATCTGGAAGGACTCTTTTTTCCATCGTATTCAGCGTCATTACTCAGTGTTGGTTTTTTAAAGTCTAGCATGTATAAAAAGTTTGAGTATAATATACAAAAAAAATTAAAGTTTAGGTTCTAGAATTGTAATTATTCTTTTTTAATTTTGGCATTTTTTCCATTTTTAATGGTTAAACTAACAGACTTGACGATATGGAGGTATTTCGAACAAAACGTTTCAAATAGGGGGTTTTCTACGATTTCTAATAGGTAAAGGGTATATTACACATGGATAAGTTTTTGGGGGGTTTTTTTCATTATTAACCCAAAATAAGAACATCAAATTCTCCATCCTATCCGCTGAATCTAGGTTTGGGCTACAAAATTGAAAAATCGACCAAACCAATCGACTCGGGTCGATTTGACACAGGTAATTGTTTTGGTTTGGTTTTCTTTTAAACAAACTCACGATGGATCAGTTCAGTCATGGTTTAAAATTTCAATCCGTTGGTTAACGAACCAACTCAACTCACTTACATGTTTACATTTTTTTAATTTAAGAAAAATAAAAATTAAAAGATAAGCCATAATCTCATAACTATACCTCGTTTCCCTCTCATGTCTAATTTATGATGTTGCGGGTAAGTAATAGCATTGAATGTAACGCCCCGAATTCTAATAACCCGAAACGTTACGAAACATGAATATACCTTGAAATAAACAATTTTAATATAACGAGAAATTCTGTAAAAGATTGAATAACATTTAATCAAAAGATAAATTTAAATATGCGAAACATTTGAAAACATATCATTCATCCAAAAATTATTAGAACAGTTAAAACTAATTGAAAATTTATAATGCACTCACAATTGGGTCAAAAATGAATAACCCATTATTAGTTCTAGTGTTTTTGAAAATTAAAATACTTTATGACGAGGATCCGTTGGTCCAATAGCAAATCCATCCACCGCCGTCCAGCATACTAATTATTACCTGAAAATTGTAAATAAAGAGATGAGTATAACGAATTATATTCAATGAGATACTTGCTACTCCACATTCAAGTCAAACATGAAATTACAAATAAATTATCTTACCAACATAACATGAGAATTATCACACCATGACAAATGATAATTCTAGCAAGCGCTGCAAAATAACGTGAAGGCTAAATTGTGCCTTGAAAATAACGTGAAGGCTAAATTGTGCCTTAAAATGTATCATGATTTCTCCCGAAGGAGCCTGAATTGAAGTAATTAAATTCATAATAACGTATTTGAAAAGATGTGGAAAAACCACTAATAGCACTGAGTATCTCACATTTTGAAGATGAAAGTGGAGAATAAAATTGCAGAAATGTGATTGCAATTCCAAAGCCTTAAAAAATCTAAATAATATAGAGGAATATTTTAAAGAGGGAGAGGTAATGAACGTGTAGTAGAATGTGGTTTTAGTGCTCTATTTATACTGTTGAAGTCGGGTAATCACGTGGGGGAAGTGAAATTTCAACCATATTTAAATTCGTATTTCATGCAATCTTCTGAGAAATTGATTCATAATTCCCGATTGATATAGTATGACTGGAGATTAATTATTGGTTTTCTGCCAATTTCTATATCAATTACAATTACAACAAGGAAATGATAGGTATTACACTGCATGACTTTTACACGTGGACGGGGAAAACAAATATGCCTCCTATTTGCATAATTTACTCTAATACAAACATCTTAAATTGTCAATCTCCTAATGGCCGAAAATTATAAAATGTATGCTTATTAATTAAATTAGAATTTCAGTTCAATCTTCCCAAAATTTGTTCCAATTAGGGGACACGATGATTACTAATTATATGGACACGTGAAAGTTGTAATGAAATGCATGGGTTACTCATGTACTAAAGTCTAACATCAAATAATTCAAATTCCTTTGATTTGCATTTAACTAAATTTGGAAGCAGGAATTACGTTTTAATTGATTACATCTTAACTAAAAATGTATAATTATTAATGCTTAACATAAAGACTTTGTTTAACCAAAACTTAAAATTCTAATTTATTTAGCTAAACTAGTGGTGGCAATCAACTGGCGAAAAATATAATCCTTTAAAACTCTTATAACCATAATATTCTTTAGACGGCTAAAACTCGGGTTTAACTTGACCAAATTAAATTTTTCTTGAGTCCATAATTCGCCATTTATTATGAGCTTCAAAATGAACCCAATATTGGTAGAGTAATTCTAACTCTTTCAATAGTTAACTATTTGGCCCATTTAATAAAGTATAAAATAATTTGATATTTTTTTTTTTAATTTGGTCCCTCAACTAATAAGATAACTATAGAGATAATCAATTAACTTGCATAAGAACTTAACCAAACATTGCATTCCTATTAAATGGCAAATAAAAATATATGCGAATTTAAGTTAAAAATTCGGGATTCTTCATTGAAACTTTCCTTTTACAGTTATACTTAACATTTTTTTTATTACTCGGGCAACCAAATTACACAATAAATTAAAAAAACAACAAATTTTTTAAGTTTTCTATTGATCTGTCTCTATTAACTTGATTTTATTTATTAGTCAATAATTCTTATAATATAAAATTATTTGGTCATTTTAGTTGTTGTAATCTAAATGGCCCAAAATTCTGATAATTTTTTTAATGGGAAAATTACCTAGAATCTTGGGTTTAAAAACCATATTTCATAAATAAGAGAGATTAAGTTTAATTTCATAATTCAGGTGGTAATTAGAAATTATTAAATAAATATATTCCTAATAATTCAACCTACTCACCCCTAACTCCCACACACCACACCCAGTCTCTTTTTCTCTCGCCTTCTCCTGATTATCGGACAGGCGATCGAGGTTACCAGCAGACCACTGGAGGGTGACGGTTCAATTCTCCTTAATAGATATAAGAATAGGCCTCTGGCCGGTGAAGGTACTCTAAGAAAATCCTAGGAATAATCCTGTATAAAGCAATCTAAAATTCGTTTTATTAATTCTGTGACCCCTTAGTAGATATACGTAATCAGTGTGCGGATAAATCTTGAGAGGTTTTTGATAAGTGTGTTTTTACATACTTATTTAGCTCACAAATATGACTTAAACATGGACAAAGTAGTTAAATTGTGACTTAATCTCATTAAATTCATGCAATGTAAGTATTTCTATGAAAAAGATGGAATTCAGAAGAAAAGAGCAAAAAAAAGACCAAAACGGAATAAAGCGATAGTTCGGGGATCAAAGGTGCAAATATTGAAAAGTTGAGCTAAAGTGCAGAACGAGAATGAAAATATGCCAAGTATGAGCTTGAGGACGATACAAGACGATCGGAGGAAGAAAGAAATAATATTGGACTGAACTGAAGAAAAGTGAAAGATGAAGGACTAAATTGCAATTAATCAAAAGATGAGCCGAGCAAGTGATCAAGGAATTGATTGACCTAAACATCAATTAGGAGTCAATATTTGATGATGGAACAAAGGAAAGAAAGAAAAGAGAAAACGAAGTTCAGGGACCAAAACAGCAAAGTTGAAAGTTACAACCTTGCGGCCGCACAGAACTGTGTCATGCGGCCGCACAGAAGGTTGCAGGGATTCCATGGGCCATTTCACTTGACCCATGCGGCCATATGGCTATAAAAAACAAAAAAATTTCCGAACTTGCGTTTTTTATTGAAACTCTTTCGAGGCTCCGTGAAGACATGATATAAAAGTCAGAATTCATCAGAAATAGGAGAGAACGTCCAGGGAGAAGAAAATTACAACTTTTGGATGCAAGAAATACGATCTTGAAGCCGATTCCACAAGAATTCAAGCGATTTTTCAAGGCTTTATTCAAGATTTCAAGAAATTTTCATACGGGTGCTATTCTTTCAATTTATTAATTTCGTTTTTTATTCTGTAATTATGAATATTCTAGGCTAGGTTTTCAATTCACTAGGTGATCGATGAACCATTGTTTGTTATTTTAATTCCATATTTCATGATTTTTATATAAAGACTCGTTTGGACAATTTGATTGGTTTATATGCATTGATTTTCTTCCGCAATTAGTGGCCAATGATTGTGTAAGTGTTGATGACTTATTTCTTACATTCGAGAGAAGTGGAATAGGTTCGATAAGGTATAAATCAACATAGGGTCCGATAGGGATAGAGATATACCTCTATACTTTATGCAATTCTCTAATTGTTCACAAAATCACATGCATTCTTGTATATTTGCATCATCCATAGAGATATAGGCTGGTGGTGTGCAAGAATAGGTCTAATATATATCGAGAGAATATGTTAGATAGATTTAGGAACATTGAATTGGCAAATTTTCATCAGGTTATTGATTTTATGAAATTAGGGTTTTTATAGCTTCAATTGGGGATTCGTGATTCTAGTGACTTTATTTTGATTCATTTCCATAAATTAACTTTTGAATTTGCATAATTTCATTTACTTGAGTGTTTGAGTCATTTAATTAGAGAAATTTCAAGATTAGGGTTCCTAATTGAGAAATTAGGGTTTTTAATTGAAATTAGGGCTTTTTGCATTTGGACCATATTTTCAGTCAATTAGACTCGATTAAGGCTAGATTATATAGAATTGAACTACTCAATCTCTGTGGGACGATATTCGGACTTTTAAAATTACACTTTATTACTTGTCACGATCCGTATACTTGCGTTAATTTTAAATCAAAAGAATTATTTCGTGAATAGTTTTCAACAAAATTTTGTAGCAAATCGAACCTCTAAATGGTTAGTGCAGAAGTTGTTCATATTTACTTCTGAATTGGTTAAATTTATTGTTCCCTTCATTGCTTTTAATGCTTTTTCCGTTATTAGGTGGAAAACTAGGTTTTTATTACAAAGACCATGAAATTTTTCCTCTTCTAGACTATGAAATCATGGAAAAAGCTTTGATTCGTGAGAAAATCCCAAAAATGATTGGAGAAGAAAGTGAAAAAAATTGGATCTATTTTCATTTATTGGACAGTAATACGTTTATCTTGGGGCGTGTGAGTAGTATCAGTGGACCGCCGACGATATGGGCTTTCTCCGATGGTAGCACCTATAAATCCAGTGTCAGGACAAGGGCAACGATTGGCGATGACGCGACGGTAGAGACGACTCATGGTTTTAATTTTATTCTTTTAACCTTCCAGTTTTTCATCTTTTTTCCAGATTTTATGTTTTTGAAAATTGTTTGGGGTTTCTTTGTGGATCATGGAGTTGACTATTGAACATCTTTAGATAGAAAGATTGTTAATCCTAAATGCATTCTTTGTGGATCGTGGAGTTGACTATTGGACATCTTTCATGGTGGTCTTGGTCATGGTACTGGTGTCGATCACGATGCTATTAGGTTATACGATGCAGTGCCAATAGTTCTGTTGTTGGTAGTATATGTGGTTCTGGTGAGATGTTGTACGTTTGGTTGCCAGTGTTAGGAATGATGGTGAGCGACTAAATTTATCTTCATTGTGACTATTTGTGACCAGATTTGTGTTAAATGTGACTATATATGATTTGGTTACATATAGTCACACTGAAAACAAATTTGAACATGAACACATAAGATCATAGTTCATTCATTACGGGTCACAATTCGCAGTTAAGGTCACAATTTACTAGTCACGGGTTTGAGTTCATAGGTCGCAGCTATTTCATATAAGTCACAAATCAGTGTAAACGGATCACATATTAATATTAACAAGTCACATGTCTTTTTGTAGAAGTCATAGATCAAATTTATAGGTCACATTTTATATTACGAGTCCCAGGTAAAAATCACAGGTTAAAAATTATATTTTATATGTCACAATGTACACAAGTCATTGCCCAAAAAACGAAAAAAAAGATTTATGAATTTAATATATTTAATTACAAAATATTTTTTCGATTAATTATTTCATAACTAAAATTTTAACAGTATTCGATTTTTGAAATTTAAAACTTTATTCTTAATTTTGAAATTGATCATATGCATATTCATCCCACTTGATAGGTTACGGATCACAATGTACACAAGTCACAGATCTAATGGAACTGGTTACAAGTCATTACCAAAGAAGAAGGGAAAAGAAAAGATAGTCGGCAGAAAGGTGAGCGGTCACTGGAATAGTCGTCGGAGCCATCGTCGGGAGGTTCCCGAAATATTCGCTGAAGACGTCGTCGGAGAAGTCGTCGAAGGTGGGGTGGGGTCGACAGTGCAGTCACCAAAAGTGAGGTAGGGTGGAAGGAGAAAGAGAAGGGTTTGATATGATGGGTAGATGGGTTTGAGGTGAGGTGAGATAAGTAGATTAATTATAATATATTATAATTAAATATTTAATAATCACATGATTTTTGAAAGAATTTTAGAAATTTGTTAGTCAAATGTGATTTTTAAATGGAGGATTTATGTGATGTTCCATTTTCCTAAAAGAATTCAATTTGTACTAAAAGTCTAAACTGAATAACTGAACCAAACTAATAAAATCGGTACGGTTTGATTCGATTCAAATTAAGAGTTAGAATAGGTTAGAATTCGTTCATATCGAATAAGTTGATTTTGATTTTGGGTTAGAGTCAAATCGACCCAAACTAAACCACGGCCCGATTGCCTGAGTCCATATTTAGATTACCGTAAGCAACCTTGACCGAGCTGAGTTCTCACCCAAAATGGAGTATGGCAATTGGGTTCGGGTCGGGTCCTTTGACGATGCATTCTCCTCCATTGGATGGTTGCGATCAATTCTTCCCGCGCTTTTTGCCCTATTTAATGACAAAACATTTGGCAATAACCAAATTCCAATCCCTCGGATACATTTTCTCACAGTGGAATCAATAGAATCCTCATCAGTTGCTTGTTCACTGCCAGGTTCTCACTCAATCAATTGTCATTTTTTTGGTTTTTAAATTTCAATTTTATAGAGATTTTGTCATAATCTAATGGAGTTTCAGAAATCACTTAATGCCAGTAAAAGTTTGTACTTCACCAATTTTTTTTTTAATTTATTTATTTTTAGGCAAAGTTACTTTCTGCTAAAAAAAATGAACAGAAAATGATTCACGACATAGTTTTAAGTTGCTTTCTTTAAGCGCTTCATCAAATATTGAAAGAAAATATAAAAAAGTAAAAATGCTTTGATATCTGTTCTTGAACAGTCACGTAGTTAAGTTTTGATGGCTTTTTGTGAAAATAACTTTTCATATTTTTGGAATTTTTAGGGCTTAGCTCATTTTTTATAGGCTGACTTGAGGAAGCCAAATAATTTGTCTTAAATTTTTTTCCCTTCCTGCATTATTTATCTAAAATCCTGAATAGACTTTCAGTTCTAGAGTATTAAATGATATGCATATTAATATAATATTCTGAATAGCTGGTTTTTGTTTTTAAGATGTCAGGACAGAAAAGGTTAAATGGTTTTTCTCGTACTCAAATGAGCTACAGAGCACGAGATTATGAAAGCGATTATGGCAATGAAGATAAAATTTCAAAAGTAGAGGGAATTAGCAGAGCTTTTGCAAAGATGACTTGTATCAATAGCAACTTTCAACTTAAGATGATAGAATCCTCTGCTTTCAGAGAATTCTTTGGACATCTTACCCCACGTTTCCAACTGGGTACGCTTGAGTCTCTCAAAGCCGATTGCTTGAAAATTTACAGAGAAGAGGGAAGAAAAATTAAGGAGATCTTGAGAAATCGGGATGGACAGGTAAGTCTGTCGGTTGAGAAATTGAAAAGTCGGGATAGAAATTGCTATATGTGTCTAGCTGCTCATTTCCTTGACGATACTTGGAAAATGAATAGATGGGTTCTCTTAGTATGGATTGCTAATAGTTATAACCTATTAGTTCCCGTTCTGAAGTCTCTTAACTATTGGGAGATTGAGGAAAAGATTTCCAGTTTCACGTTCAAAACTGATACTGATATTGATGAAACAGTCAATAAAGTTAAAGATCACATTCAGAAAAAGAAGGCACTCTGGCTTAATGGACGTTTATTTCATGTTCGTTGTTGGACCAATTTGATTGATTCAATGGTGTGGGATGCATTTGATCAGATATCAGATACCATTGACAAAATTGACGAGTTTGTAAATTCAGCAGTGCTGGATTCATATTATCAACATAATGCAACTAATCGGACACAACTAAGGAGTGACAATGGTCATGATTGTATTAATTGGCGGGGGACATTACCTCACTGGCACCTCAATTGCTCAATGTTAAAAGAGGCTTTGGAGTTGCATTCTCGGGAAGATTATTCTTCACTACATGTACCTCATAATTATCTGCTATCTGCTGATGAGTGGAAGAAAGTTGAAGTTATTTGCAAACTTGTGGATAAGTTAAAGAACATCAGAAGAATTCTTTTTGAAACCAAGTATATAAATGCGAGCATCTTATTGAGTAATCTTCTGGAACTTCATGTGAGTTTGAGTTACGAGGCTTCAATTGCAGATAGTTACAGTAGTGTGATATTTACAAAAATGCTTCTAAAGTTGGATAATTATGGGAAGGATTCATTTCTAGTGCTAGCTGTTGCAACAGTAATGGACCCTCGATGTAAAATGATGTACATAGAGTACTTATCATCGAAGTTTGCTACACGTGATTGCAACTTAAAGCTTTCAACTGTTTCAGAGGCGGTGCGTGTCCTTTATGATAATTATGCTGCCAGTACTCCTCAACAATGGGCGGATTCCACGAGTGATTCAGATTATTCCTACTGCGATACAGATACTTCAGAGTCTGAAAAGGAGGATTATCCCAGCAAGAAAAGGAAGGCAGGGATTTCAAAATGTGAAGTTGAAGGATATGAAAACTTAGAGAATACAGAGGAGATACCAAATCACGACCTGGAAGAAAAAAATAACCCAAAGAAAAGAGAGGTGATTTCCAAATGTGAGGAGGAAGGAAATAACAACATAAAGAGTCATTTACACGGCTACCAACAATTTGTTCAATCTACCATTCGGCCTCCAAAATCTGACCTGGAACTATATCTTGGCGAACCTGTCGTACCGTGGAGCCAAGAATTGAACTTACTGGATTGGTGGAAAGTTGCTAGTCCAAAATATCCCATTCTATGTAAGATGGCTCGTGATGTTTTGTCGATTCTGTTATCTTCCTCTGATGCATTGTTCGGTGAAGAAAGAAAGGTAGACAGTTGCATAACATCCCATGGACCAGCTCTGGTGAATGCCTTGATGTGCGTCCGGAGTTGGCTCCCAAAGAACTGAATGATTGTCAAACCAGTATGATAGTAATCTCTCAATTTGACCTCTTCTCGTAGAATCCTAGATGTGGTTTTGCAGTGTCGACTTGGTGTAACTTTTTGCAGAAATAGTTTGTAGAGGTGATAATTTTCACTTCAATAACTGCTTTCAAGATTGCCAATCATTTTCTACTGTTCTCATCTCACATCTTATATATATTGAGTGTTGAGACATTAAAATATTGTTTTATTCCAAAATCACATCAAACGCTTGAAAATATATCGAAGATGGAAAACCCCGTGTCCAGCTACATAATCCTCGGTGTTAATAGCATTTGTTAGAGCTAGCAAGAAATGAAAGCCATGTTTATGAGTGGCTTCTTTGAACCAAATAAGCCGTTGACAATGAACATTGAGGAGTTCAGTCTTGAACTTCACACCATTTTTTATTTTTTACTTTTTGTGAAGAACTTTTCACAAGAGGTGGCCAACCAAATAATTCAGTCATGGACTTTGCTGGACGGACAGGGCCACGTGGCCTTATCTGTCTAGGGCACTGAATTGGCGTCGCACGACTCTCCCTATTTGGACAGGGCTTATGTCAGTCATGGACTTTGCTGGACGGATAGGGTCACGTGGCCTTATCCATCTAGGGCGTTGAATTGGCGCCGCACGGCTCCCCCTATTTGGACAAGGCCACGTAAGCCCTGTCCAAACAGAATTACCCTTCGGTCATTATGCCTGTTAAGTTTCTATAAGAGTTGAAATCTAAGGGTTGCCTAAATATCTTACTAAGAACTATATTGGCCAACATATTTGCTTATTATGGCAACTATTGAATTAAATTAGTAAGTAAATAAATTTTTCTATTTTTAAGTGGCAGCTCCTATGAGAATTAGGGCTGGATAAATCTTTCGAATTAAATTGGGTTCGAATCGAGCGGAACTTCTTAAATCAGATACCCGAACGGGTATTTGAGTCGAGGATTGACAAGTTTGATTCAATTCTCGATTATAGTACAATAATCGAATAACCGAATAAAATCGGCAATCTATTTTTTTCTTGATTTTATACAATTTCTCAGTTTCTTTAAATGGGTGGGTTGTGGGTGATAATGAATGAAGGCAATACAACTTCTTCAAAAGTTGAGTGTTTGTTAACCATTCTATATTGTGCCTCATAATTCAAAATGTCTGCATCCGTCATTGATAATGGGGGCCAAACAGGCGATAATATATGATTAAAAATGAAAAAAATTTAGTTTTAGAAAATGGGGACTAAGCACGAACTTTTTATTAGTATAATGAATCCAATAGAAATTTTAAGATTCGTCACTGAAAAGTTATTGACAAGATTTAATTGACTAGATTCAATTAATCCATAATTTTTCTTTTCTTTTCTTTTCTTTTCTTTTTCTATTTGTTATGTCAAAATATAATAGGCATTATTGTACAATGCTACAGTCCTCATCTTACCAAGCAACTAGTTCATAATGTGAAAGAAAATTGAGATTACATTCTTTATTCACAGAAATCTTTTTAAAAAAAAAAAAAATTATGCATCAAAAGGAAAAGACAGTCAAATACCCACAATTTGTACGAGTGTTGTTATTACAGGTGACGATGAAACGCTTATTAGAAGTACAGTAGACGAAAAAATACTAGAAAAGACCACTTTCTTGTACGGTCGGAGAACTGGGATTTTGTTTAAACGGGAACATATACTGCATAAGTTTACTTATGATTTGTTTGAGTCCATTTTTTGGAATAATATATTTTGTAATTGTAATTTTTTGGAGAATATGTAGTTATAAAGTAAGAATTTTTTTTGAATTTAAGCGTAAAATTATTTTATTGAAAGAGTGTACGATTAAAAATACATTTGGGAAAAAAAAGTGTTTTTAAAAAACTTAAGGGATTAAAAATAATTTTTTTAGTAGATTGTAATAGAAGTTTCTGAAATGTGTAGTTAAAAAGTTGTGGGACCCATAAAAGTGTGGTTAATATTGATTGTTTTATTTTAACTTACATTAAAATTAGATTTTAATTCATACCAAACAGACTCTGGATTTCAATCAATTCGTGGGTATGTGTATATTTAATTTCAATAAAGTCATAAGTACAGAAAAATTTAACAGAACTTATACTGATGTTGATGTGGCAAAATGTAAGTGGATTTTTTTCTTCTTTTTTTCTCATCTTCCAGTAATATCGCGCCATATGTTGTCTGTAAGATTTTTCTAACAAAAAATTCTTATTTGTAGCACGATTCATTTAATTTAAATTTTACTCTCATTATCTTTTTGCCTTTGCAAAGCAAATTAATGCGTTTGTACTGGAGTTCCTGTACAAACAGTTTTATAGGTGCTAATTGGCCGTACTTATATGATTGAATTTATTTATTTATTTTTTGCCAACACCCAATGAAAAATTGGCAAGTGTCTTCATGTATAAAACTTTGTCAAACATCCCCGTACAAATAGTATTTCTCTTGCAAAGCTCAGTTTGCTTCAACACGACTTTTGTTCTTCGTTGGCAAAGGATCTAAGAAAAAGTTGCTATTAGAACTCAACTACTTCAAGTCGAAAAATCACTTTTTAAGTAGTCTTAAAGCTATCATCCACTTATCACCTTTATGGGCTCACTTTATTTCTTGCTTTTTTAACATTCTTAAATATGAACTTAAAGCTTATTTTTGTGATAATTGCTTTTTATTTTTTGATTTGGGTTGATTCTTTAGCTCATTATGTACAGAAAGTGACTATGGAAGATGCGAAGATTTGAGAACTAGTTATATGGTGTTGAAGGTTGAGGACAAGAATGCTATGTGAGGAATTTTGAGAATGAAGAAGTGAAGAGGTGGAGTGGTGATAATTAACGTTTAGAACTTAGGTTTTGTTTGTCATTTGGTTGATTGGACATTCCTTCCTCAGCATTAAAGATTGGGTTTAGAGAGACATCGACAAACAGCATAGTTGGAAGATATGACTTTATAGAGAGTAGATTCTCGCGTACTCCTCGACAATCGACTGCATCTCAGCACATGATTCAGTTGTACATGGGTGAGACTAGTGAATTGAGTGCTTAAAGTTTTTTTGACTGAAATTGGGGACGGACAATTAGGCTTAAAAAGTTTATGGAGCCGTGGAAATCGCATTTCACATATGGTAATTTTTGAGAGTTTGATGGTTTGATTGAGTTAATTTTTTTAACGATCTTAACTTGCTACATAAAATTTTCGTAAGTCACATCAACAACGAAGGGAACGGAAGTTGGAGGTTGATGGTATGAGTGTAACTCTCAAAGACGAGTGATTATTGTGAATCATTTTGAAGTTTGATGAGTTAATCGTGACTATAGTATAAGTTGGATGAGTAACGAAATATTTTACTTTGATGGTTTAGCTGATTTGTAATTTTTTTTCTAACAACAATAACTACCGCGTGAATTTTCATTTTACTGGTCAGCAATGAGAGGAACAGAATTTAGTAGATGATGATGGAGTGCAAAAGAACATAGTTCGGTGAGTATTGTGAATCACTTTAAAATTTAGTAAGTGAACCATGATTATTGTAGAAGTTGGGTGATTATTTAAATATTTAACTCAAGCTACGAGCTATATTTCTATTGTTGAATGCACAATGCCTTTCAGAGTGGATCAACATAGAGGCTAGAAAAGTACATTCGATAGGAATTGGGTTGTCAATAGGTAGATGGTTTGAAAATTCATAATTATCATCTAACATTATCCAACATGTTAGCTAACTTTTAAGTGAAAATTTCATAATCCAGGTATACTATTTACACCAATTTAGAAATCACGTAGATAGTTAAATTCAAAATTCGGGTATATATTTAATTAATTGAATATATTTATTAAATAAATATAATAAAGTCACAGTTATACGATTAATGGTCACAGATTCATAATTATAAATCACAGATTTATTTACTGGTCACATCATCAAATTAGTTGGTTACAGATTATTTCGAAGTCACAAATAAAATTTTTTATAGGCCATAGATTATTTCGAGGTCACAAATCAAAAATTTTATATGTCAAAGTTTATTTCATTAGTCATAGATCAAAAAATTAAAGGTTACAATTTATTTATGGGTCACGTATTTTCAAATTTATTGGTCACAGATTCCAAATAGTTTGTCACATGCACCAAACACCCTCACCACCGGTCTCAATCCAACACCAATCTTGGTTACAAATCACCAACTCACAATCGTCGCTTGCACCACACCAACGCAACCACCACACCATCGCCTGTACCGCACCACCACCTCACAACCGTCACTTGCACAACACCATCACAACCACTACCAACAACAACAAAAACGACACAAACACACCACTGTCGTCGCCCCCCACCACCTGCTAAATTCAATAAAACCCCAAATAGTTGGTCACATGCACCAAACACCCTCACCACCGGTCCCAATCCAGCACCAATCTTGATTACAAATCACCAGCTCACAATCGTCGCTTGCACCACACCAGCGCAACCACCACACCATGGCCTGCACCGCACCACCACCTCACAACCGTCACTTGCCCAACACCATCACAACCACTACCAACAACAACAAAAATGACACAAACACATCGTTGCCGTCACCCCCAACCACCTGCCATTCAATAAAATCCTAAACTATCAGATCCACCACCACAAATCGTCACCCCACGAAACACCAGCATCGCCACATTACCACAACCTACATCACCACCAAACACCCTAGCACTCCCACAAAATAGATCGGAAAAAAGCCCAAAAATCATCTCAATGCTATTAAAGCAACCCTTCAAACCGGCAATTAACACAAACCACCAACTTGCACCACCACCACAACTATCAACAAGCAATCACAATAAATTTTATCAAAAAATCACCAACAAGACCACCGCCACACCTTATGTTTTCCTCCCCGATCTGCAACATCAACCACTTCTCTATCGTTGGAGTTTTATGTCGACTTTAAGTTGTCGGACTGACGACGAAGAGAAAGGAGAAGGGAGAGGAAAGAGTGAAGAGACCAACACCAACCTGCCTCCACTTTACACCACCACCACACCTTCTCTTCTTTACCTGATCTGCAGCACCATCACTTGTCAATTGCCAAAGCTTCATGTCAGTGCGGGCGACGTCAGAGAGCATGGAGAAGGAAAGGAGAGAGTAAAAAGACCAACACCTACCTACCTAAACCTTATATCACCACCACACCTTTTCTTTCTCCGTCCCGATCTGTAGTTCCACTGCTTGTCCATCATCGGAGCTTTATGTCAATTGGCAACGTCAAACAGCATGATAAAGGGAAGGAGAGACCGAAGAAAGAGAGAGAGAGATTTAAGTTTTGAAAGGGATTGGGAATGAATTGGGTGGGATTGATTAATATAATAATAATAATAATAATAATAATGATAATATTATTATTATTATTATTATTATTATTAAAATATATAATTATTACCCGATTCATGATTAATTAAAGTTTGTAAATGATTTTTGAAAATAAATCTTCAAACACCGACTACTGTGTAATTTCCACAATCTTTAAATTCTTACTCATAAGGAATCAGGCTGTTAAATGGGCCCCGACCACTTTGGACTAACAAATATCATCTACCACTATAAAACATGTTAGCTAGTCTTCAAATTCTTACTTATAAGTAAATAAGTACATTTAAAATGAAATTTCTTAATGTTATAGCTAAAATAAATTACTTAGAAAGTATTAACGAGTTGTTGATCCTACTACAATTTTACCTCCCTAACTAGCCTCCTAAGGCTCCTTATGTTATGGAGGTTATTTGGCATTGTGATGCACTTTTTATCTGGGGTGAATTAAGGTTAATATGGATATAATTGCTTGCAGGAGTCCTGGGCTTACTGATACTAGTCGAGGTATTATGTTTCTCAATTCTCTCGAATGGTTGTTTTGTCTTCGAGGTTAAGGGTAACTATGCTATTTGTGTCATCAACTATGCTTGGACCATGATTGGAGGAAGCCTGGTTGATGAGCGATTCGACTTATTTAGTGGATATGATCTTAAAAAGTTTTTTTGGATGTGAGGTCCAAAATATACTTTGCCCTTGTTTGAGCCTCATTCATTTCAAAAGAATTCATTTTTGAATAGTGCATTAATGAAAAAGTGTGTCGTTAAAAAATAAGGAAAAATTTTGAATTTATGTGTAATATTATTTTATTGAAAAATATGTAATTAAAATTATTTTAAAATACTATTTAAAAATGTATTTTTGTCCAAAGAATGGAGCTCAAACATGAGATAAATGCTTAGGCCAACTTATTCAGATAGACATGGTAGTCAACTAGTATATCACTATAAGGGTGGGTAATGAATCCTATAGTATCATGATCTCATCGCATCATCTCTCATATTTAGCGATGAACAATTCTTTATTTTATTTATACGTTTATTTATTTTTGGAACATTAAACATGCCTCATTATAGGTGTGCTGACACGTAGTTTGGTTGCATGTGATCATAAAATGTTGGTATGTGCATATAATGAATGTTGCTTATTTAACTAGAAGTCGAAAATATCCTCGTGCACATTATTGTTTCACAACTACTTTATTAAAAAATAGAATCATATTATACGTATAGATTTTCTTCATATAATTATTTCACAGATGACAAAACATCATCGAAAGATGGAAAAAAAAAAGAGAGGAATGGGCTGCCGCCATGGCAACATCACGTATGAGACCCGTGAAACCTCCCCTATACTTAGGGAATAAATCCTAAAAAATAAGATCAAATAGTAACACATCCAGATCAAAATAATAATAATAATGAAAAATTACACAAAAATAACTTATACTTGAGAGTAGACAAACATACTCCAAATAAAGCGGGTAACGATGAAAGCTAATTCTCCATAGTCACCCTACTTTATCACCTTAAACTTTCCCAAACCCTTCCTCCTAGGGTTTTTCTCCTTTACAAATCATACAGATCCATATGCATTATCATATAAGTTCATTTGATGAAAGCTAAAATTGATTTTTTGAGAATTAATGATCTTGTGAAGTTTCTAATTCCATTCAGTTCGCGGATTAGCTCGTCCTGCGCCTGAAATCAAAGGAGCAGGTTGATCTCTTGCTCTCTTCCCGCACTATTCTCCCACTGAAAAGAGCAATTGAGAATCTGGAGCACCTTTCTGAACGCCCGTCAACGGGAAATGAGTCTCTTTTACTCAGGTACTATAGTAGTCCATCCTCTATCTGTCATAGATATCTGTTGTTAAATGTTTACGCAGTGATTTTGTTAGCCGAGCTTTTAGTAGTGTTGTACTACGATTGGATCTCGAGGGGTTTAGCTGAATGACATTCGTGATAGTAAATTTGAAGATATATTTCTGGAATAATTAGTAAATGTTTAGTGGGATTTTTCTTCTGAGGCTTCATGGTTTTTGGAACACTTGAAGAATTAAAGAAGAGAAAATACAGTTCTCTCTTTTCTCTCTTTGGTTTTGTTTTTGCTTTTTTTTTTTTTCTTTTTTTTTTTTTCGTTTTCGTTTTTGTTTTTGATTTTGATTTTGTTTTGTTTTTGTTTTTGTTTTTGTTTTTGTTTTTTTGGGAAAATAAAGCTACTTTTTTTTATTAGGATTTGATGAATATATATTTATGGTTTCAGGTATTTTTGAAATTCATTTTTATGAGCTGCTTATAACTAAAAATGAAGGACGAAATGGAGATTTTTTTAAAAAATTGAGAAAAAGTGAGAAAATGTAAGATGAAGCGAAATAGTAATTCTTATATCATGATTTCCTGTCACTGGAAAACAAGATTCAATTGAAGTTTACACAATAAGATGCATTTATTGGGCTTACATCTTTAGTAGGGTTACAATATGTTTTCTGGGAGTTCCAGAAGTTGTACTTCTAGTCTCTATGTTGCTGTATCGTTAGTAGGTTTCGTGGATTGTGTAAAGAACGGTCCTCGAGACAAGGGTAAGTGACCCATTTTTAAATTCGTTGCTTTGGTTCGTAGTGTTCTACTTGAGAAACAATTTTTTATTATTTATTTATTTTTTTTTTAAATATTTTGAATGAAGAAGGAAGGATAAGCACATGGAAGCAAAATAGTGTTAATATCATGATTTCCGCCAGTCTTTCATTAAGTAAGAACTTCCCATCGCGGAATTCAGGAATTGAAAATCCAAAAGTGTTTAAGAAATTTTGATCAATTTTTAATCTTGACAATGAAATATGAAGCAAATACGACCTTTTTCCACCAAACAAGTCAATAGGAAATTTCAATAAGAAGCACTTATTGAATTACAATTTTAGTATAGTTTGTATGATGTATTATCTAGGTTTGCAAATCAGATACATTACAATTTGCTTAAGTATAAACTGATGATCAGATTATCTGCGTACATTTATGGCTTTGCTGGTTCCCTGCATCACCTTCTAAATTTATAGTAATGTTTTCCCTGTTATGTAGGTATTCGATATGCTATGACTAGTATCCGAGGACAGTTTTTAATTACCCCTGGCTTTCTATTCTGAGTCTCCATGTCGCCAGATGGTTAGTAGGGGTTATGGATTGTGTAAAGACTGCTACCCGAGTTAAGGGTAAGTTACCTATTTCAAATTTCACTATGTCGGCCTTGTAGTGTTCTGGGTATTTTTGACAGACTAGGAATAATTATGTGAAATTGTGTGCTAGCATCCTTTAAAGTTTTTTTCTCCTCTCTCTCTCTCTCTCTCTATTAAGAAACTGCTTGAAGTATGTCTCTTTGAATTTTAGTTTGAGCAAGGCTAAGGACCATGAAAATTAGTTGGTATTCTTTTTTTGTGCCATTCAGTTCACTCATTGAAGTTCGTCTATGACAGGAGCTCATGCCATTTTATTCCTTCGTTTCCATCTCTTTTTCTTGCTAATCGTGTGGGATCTCTTGAACATTTCTTTGCTTAGATGGAGCGGTTCCCTAATCTTAAGCCCCTGTTTGAGCCCCATTATTTTAAACTCATTTTCCCTCTTATCTCATTTTCAACCACCAATTCTCCCAATAAAATAATTTTGTATGTAAATCCAAACTTTTTCCAATTTTTTAACCACACATTCTCAAAAAAAATAAAATAATAATAATAAAAAAATACAAAATCTATTCTCAGAAAATGGGGCTCAAAGAGAGGCTAAATTCAATATGCATTCAACATAGTTGTATCTGTGCTGGTAAGCTAGGGATATATGCTGGTAATTCACCTGAATATGCAATGAATGCATTTCATTAGTGATGCTTTTCCTACTGTCCTTTAAGTACAAGTTGCTTATAATGATTATGTTCTATTACATTTGACTTAAAACATCTTGAATCAATGCCCCATTATGTTTTGAGGTTTTATGATGCAGCACCAATAGAACACCCAATGGAATATGAGAAATAATTCAGTAATGAAGAAGAAATCAGAGGTAGAGATGGCAAAAGAAGAAAACAGTAGAAGAAGGAAACAAGTAATGGAGGAAGAGAGGAATTTCGCCACAAGCCACCAAATATTTTATTCAATTATCAACTGTTTCAATTACATTACAAACCAGATTTAAATAGCAAAACAAAACCCTTAAAAAAAAAAAAAAAAACCCTAAAGAGAAAGGGCCAAGCCCATTATATAAGTCCACTAATGTAAATAATAGTCCAACTAAAATAAATAAGAGTCCAAATAAAATAAAACAAATATAGGTGGATGTCCTCATTTTATATGGTAACGTCGAACATGCAATGTTTTCTATTAAAACAATTGAATATATCCTGATTCTAAAGGAATGTTTAATGGTATTGCAGGTTCTTTCTCCCATCAGTTACTAATTTTTGCTGTCTGGTTGTCTAGCTTTCGGAATGTGCTGGCTCTGCAGACACTCCCTGAGCCTAGTCACATTTCTTCCACATCTGTGCTGGCTAGCCCACCAAAAAGTGGAATATTCGAACCCATAGAAATATCACCAGCTGTAATTCCTCATCTGCCTTCTCCTGAGGATTCTTTCCCACCAATGTATCCGACTTTTCCAACTACATACGATCCAGTCCTGACTGGAAGGTGCCTTGTAAATTTCTCTGCCATTTCGAGTATCATGGACAAAACAGCATGTGACTGTAATCAACCTTTGGCAGCAGTAGTAGGAAATGTTATATGCTGCCCACAATTTAGTAGCTTGCTCCACATATTCCAGGGATCTTACAGCACCCGTTCTGATAATTTAGTTTTACAAAATGCAGTTGCCGATGATTGTTTTAAAGATATTGTCAGTATACTTGCTAGTAGAGGAGCAAACAGCTCACTACCAACCATCTGTTCTGTAAAATCTTCAAATCTTACTGGTGGTTCTTGTCCAGTGAAGGACATAACCACTTTCGAGAAATCAGTGAACACAAGCAAATTACTGGAGGCTTGCGGTAAAGTTGATCCTCTCAAAGAATGCTGCAGACCAATTTGTCAGCCTGCAATTATGGAGGCTGCACTTAAGATCTTGGGAACTCAGTCATTTTTGAATGACAATAAGAATATAATTGGACCATCAAATCATGTTGACATGCTTAATGATTGTAAAGGCGTGGTTTATTCATGGATCTCAAAGAAACTCCCTCATGATGCTGCTAACACAGCATTTCGAATATTGTCTGCCTGCAAGGTTAACAAAGGTGTGTGCTATAATATTTCCACCCATATGCTATAGGATTGTTATGGATCTTGAATTCGAAACATTTTAATTCTGCCGCCATGTCCTTGCCTTTATATTTGGCCTCATTGGACTGAACTTCTGCGGAATATTCAGTAGATCTGCTCTTTTTCTGATTTGCAGGGGATCTCAATCTGATCAAAATAAATGATCTAATATAAAGTCCACTACGTCTTCTACATTTATTAAGGAAAGAATACACTGCTTAAACTGCTTTAGGAAAGTAAAGTTGAGATTTAGGAGTTTTAAATTGGAATGTATTTATTCTCTTTTAACTCAAAAAAGAATGTGAATTTCCTTAACATGTTTCTTGTTATGTTGGATTTAAGGTGATTTTCAATGAAACTGATATTGTTCATTGAATTTCTTATTTAGAAGCCTCTTTTGAATGGTTATGATATTACTTTATGCTTTAAATTTCATTGATGAGACCTTGCCATTTTGTTAATAGTGATAACCATTCATATAAAATATTCTGTTTCTATTTTCTGCATGCACGTGTTAACAAATCAATGCTGAAGATATGTTAACTGAATAAAAATAATCTACTCCAATTGGTTCCTCTTATTTTCATAAGTACCGAAGCACATGCAATGACTGAAACAAGTAATTAGTTAGTTTATCAAAGTTACCTATTGCAAAAATGATAGTTTAAGAGCCATTAGGATGCTTTGATGGATTCTGCACAAAGACAAGCTGATTAGATGTTCTACAACATTTAGATATAAACTTTGTTAAGTATGCAGCATCTGCTTGCGGTTTTGAATCCCGCCGCCTTTCCTACAGGCTTTATCTCCTATCCTTAAAGAAGAATTGGAGTGGATATTGAAATCTGAGTGTCATTCTGTGTGCGCTATATCAGAGCTACTTAGTTTTGAATAATGGATAGATGTATTATTTTGTCTTCTAAATGATCATCTTGTGGGATGCAGTTTGCCCTTTGGATTTAAGGCAACCATCAGAAGTAATTGAAGCATGCCAAAATGTTTCTGCTCGTAGTCCTTCATGCTGTAGTTCGTTAAATACTTACATAGCGAGGGTACGTAGGCAAATGCTAATTACAAATCGGCAAGCAATAATATGCGCTACTGTATTTGGGTCCATGCTACAAAAGGCTGGGGTGATGACTAATGTTTATCAGCTTTGTGATGTGGACTTGAAAGATTTTAGTCTCCAAGGTGAGTATTTGAATTATGATTTCATTCTGGAATCTTTTGTTAAGTTATTTCTCTGATCTGATAATCTCTTTCCTCTCTCTGTTTCGTGATGGAGCAGCATATGGACAAGAAGGTACTCTCTTCGTCCACCTTGTCCTCTTTCATTTAATATTCCTTTTTTGGTGTTCTATATATTGGTTTTCTTTCTTGTGGGATGCAGTTTATTGCTTATTTGCAGAGCATAATTCCTTTTATTCGCTTGCAAAGCATTCATTTTTTTCAACTTTTTCTCCCGCTTGAACTTGAAGATGTCTGCATGTCCTTACTGTTTTACGTAGTTTTAGCTGCTTGGGACATTCTTCTTCGGTAATTGAATTGCTACTGTTTGGGTAACACTTCAATTGCCCTAATATCGTGTGACTATAGTTCTTGTTTGATAAGATCTTAAGATGTCTATGAAAAAATTTGATTGCCTAGTTACTGATTTAGTCACAGCTCAGCATCTTCAATTACCCTAATATCGTGTGACTATTGTTCTTGTTTGATAAGATCTTAAGATGTCTATGGAAAAATTTGATTGCCTAGTTACTGATTTAGTCACAGCTCAGCAGTCAACGAGCTTCCCTTTGTTTAATTGTCTCAGTTTGTCGATCAAAAATTGCAGTCACATGACTCTTGTTTAGTCAGAGCTCACGGTTAATTTTAAAAATAGGTCTAGTTTCTGTGCCCGTATTCAACTGTTCCAGCTGTGCTTTACTTATTGTTTTTAAAATGGATTCGAGTGAGTTCTTTAACTGAATAAGAACTTACCAACCTTACCAAATTGGATAGAGTAACGGCTAGGAAATGAGTAATAAAACACCAAAGAAATGCCAATGAAAAAGGATAAAGTAACACCAAGTAAAATGGATGCAAAGTCGAGGCAAGAGTTGAACTATTTGTCCTTGAGTCAATTTTGCCTTGCAACGATGCCTGCAAATGATGATTATCAACTCTCACGATACAATGACTACCGTCTTGTGTTTTTAGCACTCCAAAGCTACAAGAACGTATCAAATGATGGTTTTTGTACTCCTTTCTTTTGAAATGAAAGACAGAATTTTATGCAGAATTTTGGCTAGGAAAATATGAATTTTATGTTATGCTATTATTGCATATGATTAGAATATTGTAATGAACGTCTAAAGGATCTTATTTATAGAAGAGGAGAGGGTGTGAGTTAAGAGATACTCCCCAAACTCACCAGCCTATGTGAAGGGTCGCAACCCGTTGCTCAAGCGCCAGCAGTGTTAGTTTATGCAGAGACTTGTCGCTCACTACTCGAGCACTAGGTGAGCGGTGGATTTAGGCAAATTCCCGGTCAATTTTTCCTCTTTTCTTACAAATTTTGGATCATAATTTCTCATTCATTTGGAATTGATTTTGAGATTTCGAATATACCGTGATCATCTATTCAACGGGTAGAATAAGTTAATCTATTTATTTTCATAATTTGACTACCGAATCAAGTTTGAATATTTGGCTGAAGTTGACACTAAAAGTCTTTTTTTTTTCATGGTTTTATACTTTACCAAGTTTAATCTCTTTTAAATCAAATTCCAACATTACTAGCATTTCTTTTCGTGTTGTCCAGCCTTATGTCTAAGCATCTGGTTTCGTATTCTGCATTTATTTCAGGATTCTGCTGATTTAAGTACTGTGTGAGCTTTTATCAGAAATCTCATGCAGAATCCAGCCATTGGTTATATTTTGTTAATTTCAAGTGAATCTTTTTAGGTTTGTACAGAGTGTGGCATATGCCTTCAATTTCAGATGACTTCTGAGAGAGAATGTGGATTTATTGATTGCATTTTAGCTCTTCTGCCCTTCACTCGCCTATATTCTCCTCCGTTAATTGGGATTGACCACAACAAAAGACTCGGCCTTATTCTCACTGTAATTTGTGGTCAGCTGCATGCATGCATCATTTTTTCCCCCACATCTCTGTTGGATCCATTGCTACATCTGTTGTAAGATCCTAAGCAACTAAATTCTTATAACCTAAATATGTTGCTTCCTTACATAACATCCAAACACCTAACACGTCATTCCCTTAATTCGTCCTTAACTGTGTATATTCTCATTCCCTTAAATATAAAAGGAAATTGAATAAAAGCAAATATTTTTGTTAGTAATTACCAATTACACCTTCAGATTTCGTCTCTACTGGTTCTATAGTAAAAGATCAATTGATGAAAACCAAAATTAGGACTGTATTTGGCACTTCTAGTTGTTGGTTTGGTCCTGGGCTGAACCACATGCATTAGTCAGTCAGTTGATCAAGTTCTAATATAAACCTGTTTTATCTAGCTATAAAAATTAATTTGTGTCTTTAATTATAGCCCCTGATTGAGGCCCATTCAACTACATATTTTCTTCAAGTAAAATAATTTTATACGTAAATTCAAAACTTTTCCATACTTTCTAACCACACTTTCTCCAAAAAATTCACTTTAACAAGACAAGTAAATAATATTTTGTAACTTAATAATGACGAGAAAGTTGAATTAGTCCATAGTAATTGACTTTGTAAAGTTAGTTCAGATTGATTTCATCTTGGGCTACCTTTGAACACGTTTTAGCTTCCAATTCGACTAACTGTAGAGCTTACTAGATACGGCTTATCGAGACATACCTGTGCTTACTAAGAGTGGTTCTGACATTTGCCAAACACTGCAACTGCCATGTTGAACTTTTGTACTTGAAAGTAAGATGCTTTTTCTCAAGTAGATTAAGCGGTGGTACTTCTAGTAGATTGTTGGAAATAAGTTTGCGCTAAAGACTAATAAATCTTTATACCCAAATGTAGGGTGTTTACTACGAAGCCTACCTGCAGATATGGTGTTCGATAATTCATCGGGCTTGAGCTTTACATGTGATCTAAGTGACAATATTGCAGCTCCATGGCCCTCATCGTCGTCTTTCACGTCGTTATCTCTTTGTGCCCCTGGTAATTGATTGGGAATACCATTTTTTACTGTTCATGTGTTTTCAAATAACTCGATAATTTGTTTAAATGACCATACGCTGATGACTTGTACTTAAACTTGCAGAGATGTCCTTGCCAGCATTACCAACATCAGACACTTCAGGTAACCTTGCTCATTTTGGTTTTGGTGCGTGTGCCTGCATTTGTTGACACCTTTATCATATACATCATTTTTATTTCATCACAAACAGGTATTAAATTTTAAAATAAGAAATGACTTTGGTGAATGAACTCAATGCGGCTAAATGCAGTTCTTTCTTTTAGGAGACTACTAAATCATTGACTATGAGTCTGGGAAATCTTGGTGTTTCAGTTTGCCTATCCGTCTATGGACATTAGTTTTGTTCATTTAACCTACTTTCTCCCCAATGCTTCCCATTAAATATTGGTGTATTCGGGTTGGTCGCTAATTAATCATAACGAAAGCTTTATGTTAGATCGCGCTCCTAAGTTATGGTCCTCCATAAGTTATTTGGTCTCAGTCCTTCCTGTGACTCCTTTCATCCTATTAAGTTTTGAAGACAAATTTAATGAATGGTTGATATATAACAAGGAGCAATATTATTCATAATCAATCACTTCAATAGTCATTCTATGTTGCAGCTTTTTATTTGAGGTAGCAAAATCACAGTAGAAAATTAATGACTCGTATCAGAAGCTGCCACAGAGAATAACTATTGCAATCATTGACTGTGAATAACATTATTCGTAACTAAAACAGATCCGTTAATTGAAATGATTATATATGGATAACCTGATGATCATGTTTTGTACATTGCAGGTTGTGATAGGGGTGTGGTGGATTTCTTTGTACCGATTCTTCTTCTTTTTGTTTTTGTTTTGGGTTCGTTGCTATTGTAGAGAGAATCTGCTGAGCGTCGAGACTTGTTTGAGTTAGAGGGCTTTAGATTGACTGTGTGAACATGTTACGTGTATATTTTGAGCATCTTTCTTCGTGTATAGTTTTTTTTTGGTTCGGTTTTATTTTATGATCAATTCTAAGTAATTAATAATAATGTTTTTAGCTTTTACAAGGAAATTGTTTTTCTCTATTTATTTAATGAGTAATTATATTTAAGGTTTTCGTTCATGGTAATATTTATGTTCTTAACTTATTTTATCGAATTTTTATTTGTAATTTTTTATTAATTACATCTCATTTTCGATGATGATTGTATTAATGTTTTGTGCTTGTGCGCTTTGAAATGAGGGGAGAGAATTTCTCACTTTTAACATTTTTTATTTTTTTGAAAAGGTAAGATGATCTCTACGTTGAGCTTTTGGATGAAAATCGTAATTGAACTCGAAGTTCAATTTAATGAATGATTAAAGATTATAATGCACAAAAAAGTTGGGAACATAAGTGCAACAACAAATAAGATGAAGGAATTTAAGTGCAAATAAAATGTAAGTAATAAAAATTGTAGTGTGAATATAATTAGCTTCTGAATAATGCTATTCATCTCTAATAGTGTTAAGCACAGTTACATTGCATTAAATAATTGACTCATTTAGCCCTCGTTTGTTTATCAGTTTTGAAAAAATGAGATTGAAAAATATAGTCGTTATAAGTTCCACACAAGAGATATAAATTCAAATTTGATGACTTGATGTGATGAATAACGATCATATTTTTCATTTTAATGAGGAAAGAATGGAAACCAAACAAGACTATGATTAATTTGATTGAACCTATAAAATATAGAGACCTGAATGAGCGCACTAGCACTATTGGTGCTAGATAATAATAATAATATTAACTTTTAGCCTCCGTTGATAAAGATTAAAATTAGATTTTTAATAAATTTTGATAAAAATGTTGATAGAATGTGTGGTTGAAAAGTTGTGAATCATATAAAATATTTGATTAAAATTAATTGTTAATTTTGAGTTGAATTTCAATCAAAATTTCTAATTATACAAAACATGAAATTAGTCTTCCAATCTCCTCCCCAGCAGGACATTCCAGGACTTCCAAGAATGAGATAGGGAAGGTCGATTGTGGGGAATTGAAATATCTTTGGCCTGAGCCCGGTCTAATTAATTATTTATTCTTTAATTTTATTCAGATTATTGAAAATATATTTTAAAAAAAATCGAATAGGCTTTATTACCGAAGATGAAAGTAGTGATTCTTCAATAGAATGGTCATTATTGTGTAAAAATGATATTTTGATTAGTGATTTTTTTGATAATTTGTAGTTAAAAAGTAAGAAAAATTTTTGAGTTTAAGTGTAAAACATTTTATTATGTACGTGTGATTGAAAATAAATATGAAAAATAAATTATTTTGTTTTAAAGAAAGTCAGATAGGGGCTAAGTTTTATTTTCATTAATCAATCTTTTTTTTTTTTTTTTTCAAATAATCAAGTCGTCAAATAAATTTAATTATGACTTTGGTAGAAGAACAAAGCCACGTAGGCCCTGATATGTCACATATATAATTTGCATGTCACCATTATTTATCAAAATAAGTCAGTCATGGATCAACTGATTTTAAATGGGTAAATATATTCATATCACATTTCAATTACAATGAATATCTATAAAATTTTCTTATTATTACATTTGTGTTCCCAACAAATTTTTTTTTTTCATCATCAACCCTTATTAATTTTCACATCTTTTGTTTATTTAGGGATGTCAATAGGATAGAGCAAGATCCCACTTCTCTCTCCGTCACCCGTTTAAGGCGTAAGGGAGCTAGGCGAGATGAGCGTTTGTCTGTTTACGTATCTATTTAATTTTTTTATATTTTTAATAATTCATTTTATTGTCGACATTAATATAATTATTAATTTTTTAATTAATTTATTTATTTATAAAAATTAAATTATTTGATTACATTTGATAAATTAAATTTTTTATTGTTTATTCTTAGATAATCTTAGTTAGTTTCTTCAATCAAATTTTCCACTTTCTATAGATACTAGTCTCTATCACGTGTGTTGCATGAATTTTGTATTTATTGTATTTTTATTAATGTATGAGTTTTAGTTTGTTTGGAAAGTTTTTGAAGCAATATCTGAAAATATTTTCATGATATAAGAAAATAATTGTAAATTATTTTTACAATTGTATAGCAGTATGTTATCTAGAAAAAATATGTTTGTATATTTTATGCTTGAATAAGAAATAAACAAACTATTTTGCTTTTATTTTTTTATAGTGTTGATATGATTGAATTGAATATGAAAATTGTATTTCTAAATTTTGTGTAATTCAATATTGTAAAATTGAAAAAAAAAAAACTCTCTGCACAGTGCCGAAAGAGTTAAACCGAGTGCGGAGTAAAAATAAAAATAATAAAGATACGGAGAGGAAAAAACATCTCCGCACAGTGCGGAGAAAATTGAACCATGTGTGGAGAGTTGGCAAACTCTTTGCACAGTGCGGAGAGTTGGTTCGCACTATGGCAAAACTCTCCTCACAGTGCGGAGAGATTTTCTCTCCGCACAGTGCGTAGAGAGTTGAACCATGTTCAGAGTAATAAAAAAAAGTGCGGAGAAAAAAAAACCTCTCCACACAGTGTGAAGAGAGTTGAACCATATGCGGAGAGTTGACAAACTCTTCGTACAGTGCGGAGTAAAAAAAAACTCTCTGCACAGTGTGGAGAATTGTTTTCAAATTCCTTAATTACAAGTCAATTTCAAGATTATAATTTTTTCGTATATACAACGAAACAGAGTCGAAAAACATGGCTCAAAATCAATTATGTTTTCTTTAAATTCCAGTTACAGCTCAATTTCTGAGCATGCAAAAAATCATATTTACGATATTAGAAATGAGTTTTCTCGTTATTCATACAATGAAACAATATGTGAGTTGTGCAAAGAATGAGATATTGATAGTACCATGGCATTGCTTTTACAAATGAAGGCTCTAGGGTACTATCCAAATTCAATATTTTACACTTACTCGATAACAGCTCTTAGACATTAGAAGCGAATACAATTTTCAATGAAATTATACTTTCAGGTTGTAGGCCAGAAATTAAAGTGTTCAATGCATTGCTCAAAAGTTGTTTGAGAAAAAACCTCTTAAAATTTGCAGATAAAGTCTCGAGAGTTTTTGTTTTTCTCTTCACACTGTGTGGATAGATAGTTTGACATCTCTCCACACTTTGTGGAGTCTTTTTTTTTGTCTCATGGAGTTTATATATACTAAAATTATTATTATTATTTTAATGTTGTTGGTATGATGCGTGTGTGGAAGAATATTTGTTAATCACCATGAACAAAATTCTTCACAAAATGCATAATAAAACTTCTTATTACACTAATAAAATTACAATAATTTTTAACATAAAAAAATCTTTTTTATTTTTAACAAAAAAACATATTTAAAATTTAGCAATTTCATAACCACTTTTTCTTTTAATTCTCGAAAATATAATTACAAAAAAGGAAACAATATTTAATACTTAAGAAATTCAATATTAAATAAGTTTTATACATTTATAACAAATTATAAATCTATATATGTAGCTTACCGTACAAATAGCTTATCGTATATGCTGCTTACCGTATTTACAGTTTACCGTATTTGCAAACAACTTATCGTATTTACACCTTACCATATATGCTGCCAACCTTATTTGCAACTTACTATATATGCTATCTACCGTATTTGTAGCTTACTGTATTTTTATATATCGATATTTGCATTTACAAATACTGAGAATGCAGAACAACGTACATTCATGACGCCGGATAGAATAGTGATTATTCTATTAATTTGTTGTAGCTGATGATTCGCAAGAAAGAAACGAAAGAAAACACCCGAAAATCAGAGAAAATACTCTGAAATCAACTTAATATTATTAATAATGTAAAATGACCAAAATTAATCCACAAACCGGGTTAAATAACTATAAAATACGAAATTACGGGAAAATTACCAAAAATGGCAAAATCTTGAAATTATACCAAAATAAAAATATTAAGTAAAAGAAGTAGGTTGCCAAAAATTTGGTGCAATTTGAGTTTTCTAACATATGGAAAAAAGGAAACAAAATATTACCATAAATAGCAAAAAAATAACTAAAAATTGAATTTCGTAAAAGAAAATAGCAGATTTTGGGCTCGAAATTGATGCCCACCAAGCATAGTTGAGTGGCCACGATGTGCTCGCCGAAGAGAGTTTTCCGAATTGGGGTCATAATAGCGATTCTGATAATCGTAGCCAAAGTTATGACTAAATTACCAAAGATGTGTCCAATTCCCCCAATCAAGAAAATAATTGCGATTCACTTTTTCATCTTTGCGTCGATCCACCATTTCATGGTATTTCAGTGCCATCATCGTGCTATCTGACAAATCAGCATCACTCGACTCGAATTCTCCTGCATCAATTCACTTACCAAATCAAATTTCAAAAAAAAATTTAGAATTTTGTTTTTTCAACATAAACATAAAATAAATATTAAATATATATGAAACACAAAATATAAATGCATATAAATATGGTGCACAATATTTAATTTTTTAATATTGAATTACACAAAATTTAGAAATATAATTTTCATACTTAATTCAATCATAGCAACACTATCAAAGAATACAATCAAAATAATTTGTATAATCTCGTATATTTTTTATTCAAGTATGAAATATATAAGTATATTTTTTTTAGATGACACGATACTATTACGTAATTGTAAAAATAGTTTACAATTATTTTCTTATATCATAGAAATATTTATAGATATTGTTTCAAAAAAATTTCAAAAAACTAAAATTCATACACTAATAAGTTACTGTGCAAAGAGGGGTTTTTTTTTTTTTTTTTATATATATAACTTTGCACTTTACGAAGAGTTAACTCTTCGCACTGAGAGGATTTTTTTTTTTTACTTCACACTTTGTGAGGACAGTGTCCGCACATATGCCATTTTTTCGTACTGTGCAAAGAGTTTTGCCATAGTGTTTGCCATCTCTCCGCACTGTGCGGAGAGATTTTTTTTCACTTCGTACTGTACGGAGAGTTTGCCAACTCTCCACACGTGATTTGCCATCTATCTGTACTATGTAGAGAGTTTATTTTTATATATTTTTTAAAGTTCACGTGCGAAGAATTTTTTTCCTCATGATAATTTATATTTACTAAAATTATTATTATTTTTTTAATGTTAGTGGCATGATGTGTGAAAGAACATTTGTTTGACATAATTTTTTTTTTTTAATGTTAGTGACATAATATGTGAAAAAAATTTGTTTAACATAAAAAAAATAAAAAATAAAAAATGACGTCATACATAATAAATTTGAATTAATTTACTATTGATAATAGACCTTCGTCCCTTTTTATTATAATTTAGAGAATGGTTTTCACCCAAACCTATATAGCACGCATTTACCCATCCAGCACGTATATATAAACCGAGAAAGGCTGTTCCATCTGTACGTCACAAGCCTCTTCGGCGCTTCCGTTGCTACATTCATTTCAGGTTACCCTTTGCTTCATATTGACCTTCTGTTCAACACCGTTTGGTCCTGAATATTTTTCGTCTCTTCAACACCTAAATTAGTGGTCGGCCTGCAGGTTCTCGAGCATTTGATTGTTTTGATGGCTACCTCAAGTGAAGCGCACAAACAAGGGTCCATCCAAATCCCTGGTTCAATTTTGCGGAATGGGAATTCTGTACCTGAACTGAATAATGGTGCCGTCCCAACGTTGAAGTACCAGAAGCAAATCTCCACTGAGTGGGCTCCTGAAGAGCAATCTATCTTGGAGGAAGGCCTTGCCAAGTGAGTGTAATTTAGAATATTCTGAACATTTTGAATGTTGAGAATTCTGTTGGGATTTTTGGGTTCTTGATGATTTGGTGTTGGTGTTCTTATTTGGGCTGAATTGTTTATTTATGAGAAATTAATTATGTATTTACACAGGGAGATTCTTATTGGACCATCTTTATTATTTAAATATTTTTTACAGGTGCTGAATATAATTAATTTCGATTTTCAAGAAGAGATGTCTCTGTTGTTTGGGCTCTTGTGGTTTCTTGTGACAGCACACACAAAGACATACAATGAATGTAATTTACTTTGAATGCTGGGGTTATGTAGAAATATATTTTTATTAGCCACTATTTTTTCTCTGATAGGTGTGAGAGTTGGTTGTTTTCCTTTTACAATTGTGTGGACACAATGACAGATAATTTCAATAAAATAATAAACATTCCTTTTTGTTATTTTACTTCTTTGTCGTCCCCATAAACACTCATATAAAATGGTCGATGATATATATTTCATAGAAAGCAGCTTATTTAGTTGGCTTTTCTGATTTCTAATCATCAATGCTGAAGTGATTATTCACATCATAGTACAATGGAGTTATTGTGACTGGAAAATTTAATGATTGAGTAAAGATTAGATGCTTTATCTATTCTGTGCTGTTTGGCATTAAGGTTCTAATCTTTCTTATCTGTCATGAGCTTTACCCTACTAAAACTTGACACACATCTATAAACAGCCAGAGTACTTTTTAATCTCCTAGCCGTTTGGCCAATTTTGATTTTGTTACTATCTTGCTTTTATTGCTTTTGATTGTGCTGGGCCAATTAGACATCTTACACTTTTCACGATATTTATTTGATTGATGCCATTTTATCAGATACTTATGATGATATAATCTTTTATTGTTTAAAAAAGGATCCATGGAGATTGTTATTTTCTGTTAATCTAGCAAAACATGTTTTCTAGTCTTTGTTTGGGTAACAGCTGACATAATATCATAAATTCTGGCTCATTAATTATCTTGCAAGCAACAACATGGTTGTGAACTTCTTCTTCTTTTATTTTTTATTTTTTTGGTCTCTTGAATACAATTTTTATCAGATTTTGTAAGAACCTGCCATGCTTCTGTGCCCTTCTGCATTAGTTATATTTTCATGTCTATGCATGTTCTCTATTTCTTGTATGACAGTTTAATAGTTCGCATGTATCTACGTTTCCAAGTGCAGTCATAACATAATTAGATTTGGTTTGTTCCCAATGACAGTGATTTCCCAATTTGAGTATGTCATTTTAGCATTTGATAAAACAATTTTGGAAAAAAAAATGCAAAAGGATCCAAATAGGCATGCTAATTATTATTATTTTCGTCAGCATATTATCACAACAGACAACTATAGAATATACTACCTCCATTTTGTGTTGATTTAGTCGAAATTCTTATGCTGGCAAACCATTGTTTCTGATGAACACTTGAACATGAGGGTAAGCCTATTTCGTAAAGAAATCAAAGTAAGGCTGAAACAAATAGTGTTTGGGATGGATTCTTGGCCTGATCCTGGGTGATAAAGGGTTTGATTGCGCATCTCCTCTGGCTATAGCTTTTGGAAGAAGTGGTTGCATCACCTTGCATCAGATGATGGACCTACTTCATAAGGGATTCTCGAAGTAAGGTTTCTTGAATCATGGGTGATCAAGGATTCCTAAATCCGTGGCGATCAAGGGTTTATTTGGGCCTCTCCTCCTAGCTATAGCTTTTGGGAGAAATCTGCATGAGTTTCTTCATAAACCACTCTGCCTTGGTTGTATGTAACCCCCCAGCTTGTAGGGGACATTGATATTCTTTGTACTAATGTATGTGTGGCATTTAAGAATGAATAGAAACATGGATTTGGTTGTAAATACGGATTATTTCCTTCACTTTCCTGTAAATGGTGGACTTGGGTCTCTCTATCAAAACTAGTCTAGAATGTAAAACCCCAGATATGGACCTTTCGTCTGAGCAGATAGATGTTCTGTGGAAAGTTTCCGAGAGTTAAATTTTGGCTGAATTTTTAAATAAGTCACACGTGTAGCTAATTTTCTGCTGCCTCTTCTTTGCGATATTAACGTGTGAAACCACAGATGTGGATTTTTTTATCTGAGCAGATAGATGTTCTATGGAAAGTTTCTAAGAGTTGAGTTTTGACTGAATTTTTCAATAAGTCACATGTGTAACTAATTTTCTTGCTACCTCTTCATTGCAATATTCAAGTGTCTGTTGTGGTTTGCATAATCAATATGAAATACTTATTTCTAGATTTGATCTATATCATGTTTCTTCTCTTTCATGTGTGATTGGATAATATATAGTGTTTAGATACACTACAGATATGCCACTCACTCGATGATAGTCTGCTATGCAAAAATTGCTGTGCAACTGAAAAAGAAGACTGTTTGTGATGTGGCATTGCGCTGCAGATGGATGACTGTGAGTATTACCATTAACGTTCTGTTTCATTATGTAATTATTTTTGCTTAGCAACATTCATATTATCAATCTGCTGAAATTGCATAAGAATTACGATGGATATGCTATTTAATTGAAATTATTGCTAGACCGGGTGTTTTAGGGGCCAGCCTCAGATTTATTGGGAGTTTCAATTTAATATCTTCAAAAAGAATTTAGTGGGATTGAACAAATGATCTCGTAGAGGTCATTGCTTCATATACAAGTAATCTTCCTCCTCTCTCCACATGTACTCTGAACCTTTTGTTTTGAAATTTGGGTTTGAATGTGGTGATTTGAATTTTTTGGAATTAAAGAAGCTATCTTCAAATACTGGAAAGGTAAAACCAAAGAAAGATAAGAGACGAAAAGAAAGAAAACAAGGTGTCAGACCTACAATCCCATGTCATCACACTAATGGTTTGATTACATCACTCGATCACAAGACAACATTCAATTGCTCTCTAAGTAATTAGTAGTCTAGCCTCTATTAAGCAAAGAAGAGTACCAACCTGGAGACAACAAGGTGTCCTAAACTACCCAATAACGGTGGATACACTGAGTCTTGAAGAGATAGCTAAGTGAATTTCCATTGAAGAGATTCTTCTTTCTCCTCAATGCTTATGGGTTCCGAAAGATCCATTATTTGGACATAGAACTCTCTCAAGCTGAAACTAAATAGAAAACTAATAGTAACCTATTCTAGACCATCAAGAATTACGAAAATGGAAATTGACCCGACCTAAGACTAATTTAAAGAGCCTCCTAGAAACTACTGACATGTGAAATTTAAAATTGGCGCTGAATACTGTGGAAAACAGATTTAATAGCAAAATAACAAAGATCTAATTGAAGCCTGAGTTTTACTATAAACTTCGAAGGATGAATCTGAGAAAACAAATTGATTGGGATAAAATTACAAATAATTTATGCAAGTGTTTGTTCTTGTGGTTATTTTATGGGTGACAGAATTATTCAATGAGATTTTGAAAAAGTAAAAAGAAGTCTAACAAGTGGTGGAAGAGGTTTGTAGCATGTACTTATAAGCATAAAGGATGGAGAGACTACGTAAGAGAATAAATGATATATTTAAGATTGTACCAATCACAATACTGAGAATGGATTAAGGATTCAAAGGGTTTAGACAAACTGTTTGATTGTTATGTCAGGCAGATCTACTGTAAGCTATTGAAGGGAAATAATTGAGAAAGAAATGATGTCCACTTGGTTTTTTATTGATTTAGAAATAGCCTATGATAAGATGTCAAGATAAGTGTTATAGTGGGGGCCAGAGACAATAAAGTTCTACTATTTAGGAATATTAACAAAAGATATGTATGATACAGTAAACTGAGCATGAAATCTAATGGCACTATGACAGTGAAGTAGAAATTTACTTTAGTTTGTAACATAAATCAAGGTTTTGCTCGGAATCCTTAGCGTCTCATTTTAGTCATGGTTAAGCATATACAACATATCCAAGATGTGGTTTTTAAGTGTATGTTATTTATTGATATGCAAGACTAAAATGCAGTTGAATCCTAAGCCAGTACTTTGAAATCTAAAGATTTTAAGTTCGGTAACCAATATAGAGTACATGAAGTGTCATTTTTTCTATAAAGCATCTCTGAGGAGATTGTAACTTCACTGAGAATCTTATTATTTCAACTTTCTTAATTTTTTAATTGCGTGTACCAATAAGGTAGCTATGGCAGATATTATGAAACTTTAATTCTTAATGTGAACTCATTTTTTATTTTCGTTCATCTGAGCAGGTGAAAGAAGCCAGCAAGAGAGGGAAAGGGGATCTTAATGTCAGAAGGAAAAGCAAAGGTAAAATGGTGAGTACTTAATCACTATTCTACTTAGTTCAGTTTCTAGTGGTTAATATTTGTTGAGTTTTCTTCTCCTGTGGCTGCCAGATCAATTTGATTATAGCCATTTATTATTTGTTTATAAATCAACATTTGTATATTCCAAAAGATGTGGTACTCGTTGAAGCTACTGTAGAGTAGAGTGGTCAAGTGAGCAGTTGCAGCTGCCCATGGGCGTATGGCCTGCACTTCTGGCAGGCTCAGGTTGGGCCACTGCCTTGCTATTACTTTTATTATTTATTTTTGGTTACTTTCTATAAATAACAAAAAAGTATAAAATGCCCTGCATACCTGGAGACTGTGGCCCTGGGTTGGGCCAAACAGGCTTGGTATCACTAACAGTCTAACATAGAGTGATAATCTTCAATTTTTTAAGGGAAGTAGTTGGGCTTTTGAGGTTTGATATCTTTGTTTCTCTCAGAGGAAAGAGATTCTAAGCAACAGGAGTGAATTCATAACTAAGTCCATGTCCAACAGGAGCAACTCTTTGGGTATGTCTAATTATTTATGGATGCTTCTGGTATAGGATCCTTTATATAAAAGCTTTATTCATCTAGGATGGCTGTCCAAAATTAGATGTTGTCAGTTTCAGTTGAGAAAAGATTCTATGTATAAGAATATTATGGGATAGAGAAAAGACTCAGATCTAAGTGTTAAAGAGGCTAAACTTTTCCTCTCTCTCAATTAGTCCATTGATGGTTGATCTATTTCTGTGGACAGAATGTGCCAAGAAAACAAAGTTGAAACAAATAAGAGTTGGACATTTCATAGGAAAATTTTCCTCTCTCTCACTATGGCTATCAGCATTTAGATTGAGTGACAGGTTACAGTTTATTTTGAGGTGATCTATGTTATTGGATGAAAGGAAGAGTAGTAGTGTTCTGAGATCGGTAAATATATTTGTAAAAGAGGCAACAACATGATTGGTATATAAACTTTGAAAGGAAACATTTGGACAGAGTCAAAAGACTTTTGTTTATATATTTTGAAGGGCTATTTCAGTGTAAAATTTGAAAGTTTTAAAACAAAAGATATCTTCTATAGTTTGGCTTTAAAAACTGAAAGTGTGGACGATAAACATGAATTCCTATAATATTTCTTACTTCTAACTTTTTATTATTTTGCTTATGCATTTGTTTCTATACCCTTGTTAATAAACTGCAATAGCATACAAGAGAATCTGCGAGGCAGACACATTAGAACAGAACTTGAAAGAGTGGTTGATATATGAGTTGTTTTTAAAGCTTCACAACTTCCACTCCTAAATTCCTCATGGTCAGCACTCTTCTAGGTAGAGATGTGTCTCCATGAGATGCAGGTCAGGAACCTCTAGAAAGGCAGACAGAAACCTGTGATTACTATTCCAGTTACTGATATATTATGTAACATTTCCTATAATGGTCGTTCTTTAACGACTAGCACATTTAATAGGTGCAACAATAAATCCTACTTTATTAAGGCCTTTATGGCACTGGAAGTAAGATGAGAAATGCATTTTAACAATAATAAGCTCCAATTTCTAAGGTTGGAATGTGTTAAAAGACTAGGCACCAGATAATGCTAGATTTTATACACGTTGGTCCAGTATTTCTGGTGTTGGAATTTGGAAATCATTAATGAGGATAGATACAAATCAAGAATATCATAATATAATACTTGTTCATTAATGAATATATTGATATTCTCTCTGCTGGACCATTCTTCACATGGGAGGAACTTTAAACATTTTTGGTGTAACTCTGCTACTCTTAAGTTTGTTTCTTCTAGCTACTGCTAACTAGTCAATGACTATTATGATACAACATATTTGGTGAAATACAATTATGATGCTAATTGCTATCTGCTTACTTTTTTGTACTTTTTATGTAGACAGAGGCTCAGGGGACGCGCCCTCTTTTCTCAGCAAAATATCTTTGATCCTTCAGAAAGCCATCTTGTTAGCCATCCAGCAGGATTTACCTCCTGCTTTAGAAATGGTTACTAATTACAATAAGGATGGCACTTCATACAATGGTTGGGGTCATAGAATGACAAACCCCATTTCTTTTTAGAATGAATTCTCTACTGGTGATTTTCATTTGCTGGTAGATTAATCGTTACTTGTGATCATCCATGCTTGCACATTACATACCTTGCTTGACTTTGATACTATATTCATTTGCATCATTAAATAATTCAATATATTGAGCTTTCGTGGATGCTACTTGATATGTCATATGATGTTAAAGGACAATTAAGTTATCATGCCATAGGGGTCGCATATAACGATATAAGCTGAATAGGTTTCTCTCTTCTTCTTTTGCTTCATAAATTTATTCTCTCAAAATCTTTTTATATCTATATGTCAAGTTAATGATATTGATACTTGTAATAAGTAATCAGTGATAACCATGATAATTTTTTCTTGTTATACCACCATCAGAAGTTTGGATGATTTTCTATAACTAAGAATCCTAAAATGCATATGAATTCATATATGGAATGGTAACTCTACAAGTATACAAGAGATGTAAGAAATATCAAGTAAATGTTACTGATTGAATTTGAAATTCTTTGTCCAATCATGGTGTCTAATTTTTGGTTTTCGTATGAAAATTGAAAGCATATGAAATTAACTCCTCCTTCCATCCTGCAAAGATAGGTTTGCTTTCCTTTATCGTATGTTCCGAATTGTAGGTCACTTTCCTTGTTTAGAGCATAATTATTTCTTAGTTTTCTAATATGCCCCTATTTAATGTGCTTGATATCAACAAATATGAATAACTCCTATTTAAGCCATTATTAATGTAGGGGTATATTATAAAAATAAGTAAAATTTATTGTTCCAACTATATTAATTACATTTTCTTAATTTGTGTGAAAATGGAAGCAACCTATCTTTGTAGGACGGAGAGGGTATGTTTCTCATGTGGTAATTGATATATGGGAGTAGCATTATGGATGCTGATACAGTTGTGGCTTATTGGCATTTATTAAAACTATCATATTTCTGACATGGAAAGTCAATCTAATAGGAAGTGAATGTACTGTAAGAGCAAGCATATTGTTAAATGCGGATGGAATTGAGAGAAGACTAACATTGGTGTTTAGGGGTATGAAAAAAAATGCAATATACAAAAGATGAATCATTAAATATAGAATGGGCATGGGAGTCGGAAAAGTATCATCAACTGGAGATGAAATGTGAGAAAACTGAGTGGATATGGTTAACTTGGATGAAAGAATATGATTCTTATCAAAGAAAAAAAATTCGGATGAAGATTATGCATCTAAACTTAGCCGAGGTATGACTTCTTGTTTAGTTATGCACTATGCCTCAATAGAAATGAAAAGCATATGAATACAAAGTAGGATATTTTGCTTAGAAAGTGTGTTGACTTGTCTGTTATATTCCAGTAAACTTACAAAGTGGGGAGAAATCAATTAGTTTGACAAATCTAATCCTAGTTGTCGTAACTGGTAAGTCCCATCCAGAAACCTGTTATAATTATGCAAAAAAATCTTATAATGTGTCAGCTATATATGATGTAAGTTGAGGCAAGCTGATGCATCGTGTGCATAATTGTATGTATTCTGAAATAATATTTCATATAAAAAATTGTGTTTATTATATCACTGCAAAGGTATATTTGTCTAGAAACATTTTTTTCTTTTTTTGATAAGTAATCAAATATTTTATTAATCACGGATAATACATAAAAAGTGTATTATCAATTTATACAAGAAAGAAACGATATAAAATTGGGCAACCCGTCTATACGAGTAGTAGCCGCAGTATTAAACCAATTATACAAGGTCAAATAAAATGATTCTTTGATATGCTCTGTAGTCCTTGAAAGATCGTCAAAACAGCGGTTGTTTCTGTCCTCTACACACACCAGACGATGTGTGACGGTCCGAATCCTTGACTATTCGAGAGTCACTAAATAAAACTTAATTCTTTCATAAGAACTAAAATAAAAACATGAAATAATTTTATTTTTCTCCAATAAATAAATAAATTTTGGTTTTATCATGTAGTTGCGAAAAATGAAAGAAAGAAAATAATTTCAACATAACAACTAAATTTGAAATTCAAAGTTGTGTTTTAAATACAACACAATTTATTAACCTTAGCCCCATTGCCATCTTCATGTTGACTGTCTCGAACCATTAATTGCCTGAAAGGGGGGAATTATCATAGAGTGAGATTTATAAAATCTCAAAAACTACGCCATGAATTGTTATTGTGTATGACTTAAAAGAGCATAATAATCATAATCAACATAATGGAGACACAAGAATTTTACCGAACGTAGGTGGTAAGAATTCTTATGTGTAACGCTACTAAACTCCGGTCTCCTTAATATAATTATAATCATATCATAACATATGTGACCCATAATAATTTTCTTGAAATTCATAACATAACAATAATTCAACATAGACAGCATACTTACAGTGAAGTTTGAAAGGAAGAGTAATAGAGACTTGATCCCTTTACAACTTCCACCTTGGCTTATGAATGTGTATGTGTGTATTATTTGGACTAAAAAAAATATATTATTGAGTGGTAGCATGTGAATGTAAATGAGGGGTTTAAATAGAGCAAGATTAGTCATGCATCTTTAAGGAAAAATTCATAATAATAGAATTTGTTCCTTGAAATTTGTGAAATGAGCATGAATCTCTCCATCATTCCTACATTTATTCATTCACACTACACACTACCTTATGTTTGGTCAATCAAGCATAAATCAAGAATTTTCTATGTAAGTGTTTGACCAAAAATTTAATCAAAAACATGTGAGAATTAGTACTTATGGTAAGTTTGCTACAAGGTCTTAGAAGGTGGATTAACCCTCAAATGAGCCCCTAAATTCTTCAATTTTGATAATTAGACCCGGAAATTCAAGTGCGGGTATTATACGATGCACCTTGGAATGAGGTTCCAGACAAACTTGCTATCCTTATTATGAAATTTTCTCCTCCATGCTTCCAATACATCCTCCATACACTGCGGAAAAACCTAAACCATGTGTTGAGAAGCTAGAATATCGAAGAGAACGAGCAACGTCACAGTGAAGGAACGAATGGTCAATCATCTCCCCATTCCTCCTTCACATATAACACCACTCCGTAAGATAAAAACTCCTTCTTAGGGGGTTATCTACCGTTAACACTTGTCCCTTCACAACCGCTCATAGTAAAAATGCCACCCGAGGAAGCAGTTTACATTTTCATACCATCTTCCAGGGAAATTAGCTCTATGCAAGTCTCAATAAGGACCTAAAATAAGTACCAATTGAGAAAATACCACCCCGTGCCAAACTCCATCTGCTACAATCACCCTCTTCTGCCTTAATGCACGCCTCATACAAGGAGTTCATAAGTATCGCATAATCATCCAACTCCCAGTCCTGCAAATCCCTCCAAAACGCAATGTTCCAGCTGATATTCCTATTATGTATATGTACAACCTTTTTCACCATAGCAGATGGCATCGGAGCAACACAATAGAAGGAAGCTCCACTCTTTACAGCCAATTTCCACACCAACAAGCTTCCCAAAATTTGATAATGTTGCCATTCTCCAACATAACATCAATTTATCTAGGAAATCTCTCTACTCTCGTCGGATTTACTTCCATAAACTAACTCCATAAGAACTACGACCCTCAACTGAGCACCATCCTCCCTCCATAACACCATATTTCGCCTCTATAATTTCTCTCCAAAAGTTCTCCTTCTCCATGCCAAATCTCCACAATCACATCTAGAAACTAATTACTATTTGGAAAAAAAAGTGAAAATTAATTTGGAAGTTAGAGTTTAGGTACTCATTCAACACCATTGGAGTATTGGTGAAGAGAGTAAATGAATCAAGTCAGAGACCAAATGTACTCTCACTAAAATACATAATATGTAGCTGAGAATTGGATAGCAAGTGGAAGATTCATTCATCATTCTATGCCCTTGTTTGAGCTCCATTCTTCTCAAAATTCATTTTCAACCACATATTTTTTAATAAAATAATATTACACTCAAACCCATAATTTTTTTTTAATTTTTAACCACACATACTCCATCAATCACTATTTAAAAATGCATTATTTCCCTTAAAATGGGGGCTCAAACAAGGGCTATATGTTGATTTTAAAAGCTGTTTATATTAGCATAAATTGTAAGGAAATATGAACATGGGCATTATGTTGTTTGTTTAACGAATCACGCTACACATGGCTTCTGATTCATGAAAAGAAGTGCCACGCAAAACCGTTTTGGGCAATATCATAGTTATTTTTTCAATATGTAATACATGTGGTGTTAAAGATCATTACATTTCACTTGAGATCGGGCTTCTTTTTTTTTGGGTGACGTATCAATAGTGTTATCAATTACGGCGATTAATGGAGCCATATGTCTTCCATAAAAAAATCAAAACAAGATTTCTACTAAAGAACACCATCTCATTAGAAAAAAAGTATTCCAAGGGCCAATTATTTCACATTAAATGCATGTGAGAGGATCTCAAGTGAGTTGATATATATGGAAATATACTAATTAGTAATTGCTGCTAAGCTGCAGTTTGTCCACTATATAGTAAAAGACACCCGTGATAATAATTTTTATGCTCTCCTTGCTTATGCCTTTTCCTTCTATGTTTTCTTGCAAAAACCCAAATTATTTTTGTGGGCCAGAGAAGCAATGCACTTATAGGCTTGTCTCCAGACATATTATTAATTTGTCATAGGGCAATCATACATATTTATACTATACTGTTCTTCTACTAGCTTCCTTAAAAATTGTTTGCTTTGTGTACAGATGGTGGTGCTACCACCGGCAGCTTCTTTAGCAGAATGCTCAGACCTTTGACCAGTTCTCATCAAATTTGTCCACTTATCGGCTGAAACATTTTTATTCGTTTTAAATTGTCTTATTTATAACTAAAGATACATCACAGTAATTACTTTTCTTGATTTTGGTTGATATATTCATTTGTAAAACAAAATAGGGGTAGCTCAGTGGTCAGGCCTTGAATTTGCTCTCCAATAGTCATCAGTTCGAGTTCCCTCAGGGCCATTAAGGTGAGTATCTGACTGTAAATTTCAGAGCCCGTAGGATTAGTCGAGCTGCGCCCACGGTCATGGGAAAAAAAAAAGTAAAACAAAATATATTATTGGGATTACATTTTAAAATGCCAATATTATTAGGAGTAGCCTCCAAGCTCTTATATATTGATTAACCATTTAACCTTAACATGCCACGCAAGATGTGGCTCATCTGAGCACCCTCCGAATGCTCATTTGAGTATTAGATGCACCGAATTGCTCGTTTGAACTTAATAGGCTTTGATACCATGGTGAAATTTGGATTTCATCTCAATGGCTCAACCTTGTTTACATCTTTATTTTATGTAAGATTTATCCCTTAACAAGATGTACAAATCACTGTGTCGTGCTTTCTCTTGTTGCTCAATTAAAGAGATTTACTATTAGACAAGGTTGGAAAGAGACTAACGGATTATCCAATTTTGTCATAATTAAGTCTTGGAAGCATCTTAAATTTGACTCCATATTGCATGCATGGTTGTCACTGCCCCATTGTATTTAAATAATATTCTCACCTGTTTCTGGTAGATCTTTGTTTGGTTATATGCTTTACGCTGATCTTGATACACTAATATTCTCACCCTTTTTAGATTATCGAAATTCATTTCCACTTTGTTCATGCAGGGAGCTTCTTTGATGGATGTATCTGAACTCTCTCTTTCTCTATATTTCTCTTCTCAGGTACAAGAGCACATTATCCTCCTGGTCAAGCTTGAGATTACATTTCCAGTAACATGGACAGGTATGTCATAAAGCTATCATGGTCTGTTTTCTCAGGTTTTCAATTTTATGCACGAGGATAGATGCATTAAGTTTTTATTTTTTTGTTCATACAGGCTGTGATGTGTGTGTTTGTTTTTCATTTTTTTATTTTTTATCTTTTCCGACAAACGTCTCTGTTCATTTCTATTATTCTGCCATAATGAAACCTTTGCCATCCCAGAACCATCTTTACTTTAACATGAAGATAGAATTCACTAAAGGTAGTTGGGCATTCACTCAGTTATAGAGATGTGACACAGTAGGAGGAAGAGGTAGAGAAAGGAAGATAAAAGGTTTTTTGTTGGATGCATATTTCCTTTCTTTTTTACTTTATCTTTTGATTGAAGACAATCACAACTCTAGTTGGTTCCATTCATGAGAAAGGTCAGTAGTACTTCCAAATCCATTATATCCCATTTATATGGGTCCTATACTATTGAACTGAGAACTCGTCTCTTTATATGTTGGACTTAACCCGCTATTGCACAAAGCTAGAGTGGCTGGGCCGGTGGAACCTTTGTATTATATTAGATGTCAGTTTCCTTTTCTGCTTTGCGTAGCTGATTACTCCTTTACTCTTTTTATTCCTTACCAATTTTGGATTTGAAGGTTTGATAGCCAGAATACATGATAAGTAATTGTATCTTGTTTGGTTAGGTACGTGTTAGTGGTTGTAAAGAGATGGAAGGGGGACCTTTTGCACAGAATTTTGGAGGAAACTTTCTGCATGAAATCTTGACACCTGTATTGGCATAAAAGAAACCTAATTATCTCCCATAGTTTAGCTCCTTTAATTACTTGTATAGTTAACCTTACATAATCAACTCCTTAAAATTATGGTAGTAATTAGGGTCAATTATTTCATTTGTCATTGAACTTCCGTATTGTTTAACTAAAACGTCATTAAATTTTAATTTGTTTTTGCATGGTCACTGAACTATTAAAATTGAAATCCATCCATCATTAAATGAATTTGTTAAAGAGGTTGCTTACTTGGTGAACGAGAATCCTACATTACTTATTAACGTCATTAACTTTGTTTCACTGGACACATAATTTCCTAAAGGTCACTGCACTGTTACTAAATGATCTTTGAATTTTAAAATGTTTCTCCATTGTCTCTGAATTTTTAAAATTATTACCGGGATCCACTTTTGTTTGCAGATAGATGAATGCATGACAATTAATAGAAAGGCCACCCACGCAATAGGGTAAGTATTACTTCTCGACAAATTTCAAATTTTACATTCTTCTCAATAATTCATGTGAATGTTTTAATAAGGTAATTTTGTAGTACATGGAAAAATAAATTCCTACAATATTGGTATCAATTTAAATGATGTTGTGCATGTCGAAAATGGGAGTTTTGTTGGGCATACCATGTGCACATACCTGTATTTTCGTTAGAGAAAGGATTATGTTAACTTTGTCACAATTGTTAGTGGAAAATTATCTTGATAACAGAAAATATTATAAATCCAATCAATGGATAACAATTGAGGCTGAAGTTTGTGTCCCCAAATAAACCACCAATTTTGTGTGTTCCTTAGAAAGGTAGGAGTTAAAGGAAACGAATGTTACAATAAGAGGTATCATATGAGAAGTGATGAACCAATTGAAGTTAGTAACAACTTCCATTTTTTATAAAAGAGGAGAAAACACCAACATTGCAAGGGAGTTGTTGAAAAGAATGTCACATTTGAGATTTGTCAAAAAGTGAGCTTACTCTAGTATCTGGGTGGCCTTTCCATTAACCCTTTTTATACAAGTATGAAAGTGGACAATCAGTAATAAGTTTAAAATTTAGGTGATCTTGGAGAAGTATTTTAAAGTTTAATGACCATCTGGGTACATGATTTGTCCATTGGACAGAATTAATGGCGTTAATAGGTCATATAGGATTGACGTTCGGTATGTCAACAATCCCTTTTAACCGAATTCACTTTAATGATGGATGTATATTGCTTTTAATAATGTAGTGGCCGTGGGGAAATAAATTGAAGTTCAATGACATATGAGTAACGTGGGCAAAAAAGTTCAATGACCAATGGTACAATTGACCCTAATAATGAGCTCCTACAGTTATAATAATACAAGTATACAATTAGCTCCTACAATTATTCTTATTTCAACTATTATCCACAATCAAATTATATTCTTTCCTGATTTTCAGTGGATGACTCTTGACCAAGCACCTTGTTAGTTTAGGAAAATATTAAGGGTGCGTTTGATTGTCAATGTTTTCCATGAAAAATGTGTTTTTCCACCCAAATTCCTACTTTTTTGTTGTTTGATTGACATTTTTTCCATGGAAAATATTTTCCTACTTTTGATCACGTGATCATATTTTCCTCAAAATCAAGGAAAATATTTTCTTTAGAGGGTAGGATTTTATTTTTCAGGGAATTCACTCTCTCATATGTACACTTTCTCTCATCTATCTACCAATGAAAAATGGACAAATATAATATTTTTTGGATTGAAAATTAAATTAATCAAACACATTTAATGCAATAAGTTTTAGGCAATTTAATTGCCTAGAATTTATTTTCTTTCCATGCATGCTTGTAATCAAACGCATCCTAATAGATTTTACTTTCCATTCATCACTTCTTTAATTTATGTTTCCTGTCTCATTTTAAAAATCATCATGATGTTAGAGCATTCATTGTGTGAACTAAATTGTCATGATGAGCCCAAGCTCATGATACAAACTTTTCACCAATGCTTTAGCCACATCACTAGAAAATTAAATATTTCTAACTTCTTTGAAGCCTGCACGTTTTTACCATGATCAAGAGTTTTAGGATAGACCACGATCTCACTTCTACGATATTCTCAAATTTACATTGTGGCTCAATTACGATGGCTCGCCACGATCTTACTTCTATGATATTCTCAAATTTACATGGTGGGGTCAATAACAATGGCTTGCTTGTTTCTTGGGTCCTGGATGTCATCATACTGAAGATATGCAGCATATCATTAGATAATCTACAAAACTAAAGCGGAATAGCTTCATGGAGCAATTGCTTCCCGATGCTAGCATATTTGAAGATGCCTGGACTAAAAAGGTTTCCCTCTCCATCATGGAATACCATCAGAAGTTCAAATCTAATGTTGACAATCAACATGCTTTTTTCAGAAATTGCAGGAGTATTCCAATTGCCTTGCGGACTTGGACCTATACATCAAGACTCTTGTGACAATACTCAAAATGCCACAACCAATTTTCCATGTCCGGGTTAGTTACCAAGGTCATGGGTTCAAGGATTGGTACCTCCCCTCACCCATCAAAAAAAGGAAAAGAAAAAAATTAAATAAAAAAAGAAACACAAAATGCTATGCTATCATTTTCTTCACCAGTTTGTTCTTTCGTTCCATAAACACTAGAAATTCAAGCTTCACATGGGAAGAGGCAAAAGGACTTGTGACCATGCTTAAGCCTTCTTTGGATGAAGAGGGTTGAGGAAACAAAAACAGAGGTTGTTTCTAGTGAGAGGAACAAGTTTCACACAAATGCGTGGACCAAACAATCCAAACTCTATTTAAAAGCTTTTCAGGAATTCGAAGCAACAACTTCTATGGCCTCCTAAGAGATATGAATAGCAGTAGAGAATGCGACCAAAAGGAGAGTTCACAAACTGGTTTCATGCAAATCATCTGGGGCCTTTCCAAAAGGTTGCATTCTCCTTTTTCAAAGTTTGTTTTCACTATGATGATTCTAGTCTTCTCACTTTAGGTTCATCAATCCCTCTTTCCAAATTTTGTGTAATTATTGAATAGATTATGTTACGACATACAATTGTAAAAGTACTTTTTATGGATCAAATAATAAATATTCCTTTTTTAGGTGGTTTAAGAGATGCTGCTCAATCAATTAGCTATGAAATACCATTTACTCTATTTTCTAATTTTCCGAAGTAAACAGGAAAGTGTTCTGTTACCATCGAATATAAATTATTTTCCCTATAAATTTTGTATAAGAATACTGATGACTGCTTATGTTGTTCGATAATGAAAGATTGTTACTGATGACTGCTTATGTTGTTCGATAATGAAATAGTGTTCATCCATTCTCACTTTATCTTGTCTAACGTGAGTTCATCCTCATATTTTATCTATCAGTTAGGTCATCCTCCTCATTTTTGTCTCTCCCTCATTTCAAAAAATCACTAGCAACTACTACCTGAGCCAGCAACATTTTGTTGCCTCTGATTAGTTGATCATGACAATATCATGGAAATGCTCTCGGGAATTATATTGCAGTTTGATTCAAGCAAATGAATATACAGTTGCTTGATAATTAAGACAATGTCAAGGCTGGAGTTGCAGTGTCACGTGCTTCCAGATTTGTGAATAAATATACCTTAATATTATCTCCTCCGTTTCTTATTTCGATGTAGTACCCGTTACATAACTGCCATTAATGACTTACAATTTCTATGTATAATATCCGTTTGCAGCTTGAATGGCAGGGGAAAGATGTCTCCACTGTGAAGGAAGAGCTAGCCAACTCCATCCTTGTTTCTTCGCGCTGGAAATGCAATGATAATCCAGCCTCTAAAGTACCGTATCATGGAAATGAAGATTGTTGAGTATGTTTCTTGCAGTAAAAGCTTTAGTTTCTTTTTTCAATTTGCACCATTCATTCAGTCTTTAACACCTCAAGTCATATTTTGCAAGGCACCTTCGAGGATATGTACTTACCACTCCAAAAGTTGATTGGACTAGTTGAATTGGCAACTTATCCAGTGGTACTAAGGGCCCGTTTGGCATGACTTTTGAAAAGTCAAAAAGAGTTTTTGAGACCCAAAAACCGCTTTTGGCCTTGTTTGGTTAATTTTATGAAAATACTTCTTCTAGTTTGAAGTGCTTTTCAAACACTTTGGAATATGAAGTTCTTTCAAAAATTGGTTTTCAAATAAAACTTAAGGTAGCTTCCTCCAAAAAATCTTCTACATGAAACAAAAATAAAAGCAAAAGTCATGTCAAACGAGCCCTAAGTAGATCTTGCAGGGTATGCATGCCAGTCTTTGGACAATTGAGTATCCTAGCAGGCCCATCTACGGGGCATTCATGGGTCGTAGTTTGCGATGGTGAACACAACATTGGCTTCAAACATTGAGAGCCTCGCTAAACTGCCACTGATGGTGCCTCCAATTGAATTGGTATTTCAAACTCCAAGATGGTTACTACACTATATTTTCTTCCTCTTGGTTTCTTGTAATTGTTTTCCTTGTGCAATGCACCAGGCTTAATGTCCTTATTCGACTTCGACTCAGCTAGAATTGGCTTCTGCTTTGGATATGCCCGTCTTTCCTCCCTGTGCATATCTTGAACGAGGAATGGCGGGGCCATCTTTTATATAAGAAACATATACTGCTTTTGGTTTGGTTTAGGAGTGGCAGTAATTGGTTAGAGTTTCCGCTGGTGGACATTGGATTAACGACAAGGGCATCAAACATCTCCCTGTATTACCACTGATGGCGCCAGGCTCCAGTTGAACCAGTCACTAAGTCCATGATGCTTACAAAGTTCATATATATATGTATTTTTTATTTTATTTTTGTGCCCTCTTTCTTTTTCTTCAGTTATTTTAATTTTCATCTCAAAGGTGCAAAAGTATTTCTATTTTTCATTTTCTACAGATAAAAAACAGATGGGCCTCTCAATGGTTCTCTCTCTACTACCATTTTGTGTCCCTTTGATTGTTATATTAGTACGACAATCAAGTAAATTAAAGACTGGCAGTGTGACAAAACACCACACTTTGACAGTAAGCACAAAATTAAGTGGTCAACTTGAAAGTTGATTGTTTACTGCTTGACAAGGCACGTTTTATTAATTTTTTTAAAAGTCATTTATTTGACTTTAATTTCAAGCTTTTTCTTTGAAAATTGTATAATCGAAGTAATTATAAATTTTATAATTTTAGTTGTTTGATATGAATTATCTTAATCGTTAATGATTTTTAGAATGTAAAATGTTACTTACTATTTGAATATGAAGGTTTTATCCCAACCTTTTCTTTTACATCGTCGCCTTACTCAATCTCACCTCCTATGTTCCAACCTAGAGCACCGTTTTGTTCGGAGTTGCATCCTACTTATCTCTTCCTTTTCTTTACACGGTGTCTTCTTACTATCTAATGTTCAAAGGCATGTCCTTGGTATATAGTGATATTCATAATTGATTTATAATTTCATTTAGGATTAAACATTAATTTCTACAATCACCAATACTCATTTATTATCTACAGATATTGTGATATTCATATATGTTCATCTGAAAGTTTCCTAATATTTATAGATGAATGCATGTTATATTTATATAAATTATCTTTTACTTATTTTGAAATAAGAAAGTGTGCTCGAGTTTCCTAACAAGTTACTTATAAATTTCCTTTTAATGCAAATAAGTAGTTCTCATCGAATGTGTGAATTTATGTGGACGTGAATGTGTAATTAAAATTAAAATTTGACTTTAAATGTGAATTATAAGTTACTTTTTCGAGAAATCAAACCTTTTAGTAACTCACTTATAATTAAGCATCACCCCCCCCCCCCCCCCCCCCCCCCCCCCCCCCCCCCCCCCCACAAAACCCTCTCACTGACACCAACACCCTGACTGGGGAAGAAGAAGATGAAGTGGAGGGATTATCAGAGACTCCCAATTCTCATATCCAACAATCTCCATCAACGCCACCGTCTCCACTGCCCTACCTTCCTCCGCAAGGTACGACCCGCCCAAGCACGAGCTTATTTTTCATCTAAAAGGTGCAAAAATATTTCTATTTTTCATTTTCTACACTTAAAAAACACATGAGCCTCTCTCAATGGTTCTCTCTCTACTACTATTTTGTGTCCCTATGATTGTTATATTAGTATAATGAGTCACAAAACACGACGCCTTAGCCGTAAGCTTGAAATTAAGCGATCAATTTGAAAGTTTGTATAATTGACTAATTTTAGGAATTATTAAGGAATTATAGATTTTATAATTTTAGATGATTGATATGTATTATCTTAATTATTAAATGATTTTTAGAATGATTAAAAATTTTAAACGATATTAAAATAAGAAAATGTTTTTAGGCATAGGTCTTGTCTAGGTTCGTAAAGCTTGAAGCTTGACATTCACGTCTAATTTTTATAATACTTATTAAAAGTAATGTAACAAATGAAAATTATGGTGCTAATATATCCCTTTGTAAAATCCTACTTTGCAAGCGTAGTTTCAAATTTATTACAAAACCGTAGATATGTGACGATTGTCAAGCTTTACTTTATTTGAAAGACTAATTAAAGATTTTAAGGGTGGATAAGTTTTCAAATGCTATCAAAATTTCAAAGAAAAAAGAAACACAATTGAAATTAAGTAATTTTTTGTCCTAAAATTGTTAAAAGAAAAAGTAAATTTTAAAGAAAAGACGTACATGTTAAGAAAAAAATTACTTAAAAGTAATTGTTGATATAAAAAATTGTAAATGAAGACTGATATGTAAAAGAGAAATTATTATAATTAATATACTTTATGTCTTTAATAGAAACAGAAATTAAATGATGAGACTAGACCAATTTTTAACAGACGAAGGAGACGAAATTTGGTCAAGAAAATTACAAGTTGAATCAGATTAAACTAAATTTTTCTTTCCTTTAAAAAATAATAATTATAAATAAAGACAGCCGTTATTGAAAGTCAAATTGTACAAATTCAGACACGTTTGTTATTAAAATTCTCTACCATACAAATTTGGAAATTGTCTGAAATAACAACGTCAAGTAGTAGTAGTATTCCGAATTCGTTCACGTAAGAGGGAGGCGGCACAAGAAATTTATGGGTCTTCGACAAAATCTGAGGACGAGTCGGATTGTCTCTTTAAAGTAGACGTCTAATGAGATTCGATGACTCAATTAGCTCGACTTGTCCCATTTAACACATTTTGGGACTCTAGTAGATTTATGAGTCTTCGCGCAAGATGATGGTAGGTAGATAATTCCAAGAGTGCGAGTCGAATTGTGTTATTAAAAAGTAGATATGTGATGAAATCTGGTGACTCGATTAAATTGTCTTTCCACCACTGCCATTACGTATTCGGTATGAATGCACTAACTATTAACCGGAGCAAGTCCAACAAACCAGTTCACTTTATTGTTGTATGTGTTTGACTTTACTATTTGCTTTTAATTAGTTGACAATTTAAAATAATATAAAAAGCAAAAAAAAAAAAAAAAAAAAAGGGCCCCAAAAAAAATTTTTTTTTTTTTTAATTTTTTAAAAATTAAAAAAAAAAAAAAAAAAAAAAAAAAAAAAAAAAAAAAGGGGCCCACTAAAACTATTTTTTATTTCAATAGCTTATTTCTATTAATTAATAATATTCAGTCCTGAGCTGATGTAATTGAATTCGTAGGGTAATTCAACAATTTTCTACACCGTATATGTACACAAGACTGGACCGGAAGAAATCAATTCAATTTTGTTGTATTCTGACCTAAAATAGAATAAGATTATGGTTGGAATTAATTAGATCATTATTTTGATTGAAATTAGTCTCATGCATGAATAATGGATTAAATTATTGAATATTTACTATGCGATTGTTCGTTCGACTCGGTCGAGTTACGATCTTTTGTTAATATAATTTAAGTCAAAAATAAAAATTCTCGGGTTTATCCTTACGAATTGAACATCTTACTTTAAAGGGGTAACAAAAAAATTTATATTTCTGAAATATTTAATATTAATTAATAAAAAGGTTGCAATATAAAAATGTAAAAGAATTGGAAATTTATAATGGTCGTTTTTGAAGTGTTTGACTTGTGGGTTTTTCCCCCATAGAGTCGTGTAGACTTGAGCATGACTAATTTGAATACTCTAAACATCCCAGATACATAGCTACAAGTATTAAAGTTGGAAGTGTAATATTATTCCAAAGGCAATTTTTCCCTTCATTAAGCAAAAACTATCATAAAGATAAGAGCTTCACTAGCACATTTTCTCTGGCCTAACATTTCAAACTTCAACAGGGATTTCCAGCCAGAATTAAGTGATCAATTATACATCGTTTCCCGGTGAGTTTTCCTCTCGTTTTCGGGTTTTTTATTTTATTTTTTCCCGATCAACACACATGCATACTAGCCGTTTCTTTTTCTAGTGTGGCTTGTCATCCTCTCGGATGAGACCAGATGCATGGACTTGCACCTTTGCTTACGCACAAAGAAATTGGTCCAAAGTCGTGAAGTCTTGGTTTGCTTTTGGTGATGCTTTTACATATACTTTCCTTGAAATGATGCTGCTTTATGTTGGTAAATAATTGAAAATTTCCTTACATGCATCCATTGATTTTCCTTTAGACTGCTTTTTCGTCCCGTTTTGGTTACTCCATACTTTATAAATCTCATATAAGTCTTCCCTAATTTCTATAGAAAGTACCACTTAAGGCACTAATCTTCATAATTTGGAGATTAAAGCTCTCTCGCTCTCTCTGTCTCTCTCTCTCTCTGGGTGTTTACGAGCATTTTTTTTTTTTTACGATCGTTCTTGTATGTGGGTCTATATATATATGCGTGTAAGTGCACGAGGGTGGTGGGTTCTTGAATATAATCTGTTACATCAAGAAGTAACCTAACCTATTCTTGAATATGTCAGCTGGTTAGGCAACTTTCTGTATTAGTATGTACTAGATAAGCATAACTTTGGGTCAGATCCAACTCAAAGCAATGCAAAAATGCAAACTAAAACTGATTAATAACCCCTAATCACCTTACAGGTTAGAAAAATGAGTTCTTCAAGGAGGAAAACCGCATTTATAATCCTCGTTGCCATCGTCCTTGCCTTAAACTTCACACAACTTGCAGGACTACCAACTTCTTACGATTCAGGTAACTGTTCTACCTTTTCTGTTAAAAGCTTACCTCGTAAAATCCTACCTAAATATTTATGTACCAATCGCTTACTTTCACAATTCCAGGGAGATACTTGGCTGAAACAGATAATGTTTCAGAACCATTTAAGCAATCAGATGATACCGTGAGAATAGACCCTTTGGAAAATTTCAAGAAATACAGAGGAGGATATGACATAACAAACAAGAATTACTGGAGTGTAAGTCTATATACGTCTCTGCCCTCCTCACACCCCAACCATGAAAGAAAAAAGACATAACTGCAATTAAATCACTAATGTCTTTTTCGTCTATTTTGTTCAGTCTACAGCGTTTACGGGCATATATGGATATGCAATTGCAGTAGTTTGGCTTCTATGCGGTATTGGATATGGAGGATATCTTCTTGTAACGAGAACCTGTTGTAGGAATAACAGAAAGCTCAAGAAGAGATCACCTTGTCATAAGCAGTGTTATCTACAGCCTCTGCTAGTGGCTACTTTCTTTACCATCTTAGCTATGTGAGCAATAAATATTCTCTCTAAACTCTTTATCATGTTCAAGTAATACATATTAATACTACAGGAAAAAAGGTTATCGAAACATTGCACCGCCAGTTACATAAAACAGAAGCAACTTAGGACTTGTTCGGTAGTGATTTTGAGAATTGATTTTTTGACCGTTGGAGATAAAAGTAGTCCTATATGTGAGAGAAGATGTCAAAAGTGACGGCTAGAATAGTGAAACAATGGTCAAAAATTGATTTTTTGGGGCAAAAAATCAATACCAAATATGCATTTAATCCATGAAGTCCCTTCAAATATTTTGAGAAAAAGAATAGCTTTTTCCACCAAATTGCTAGATGTAGAAAAGCCAATTGCTTTGATTGCACACTATTTAAATGCATGTTTGGTATGCAGTATTAGACAAGATTTGACAATATAACGTACAAGATTTTAGCTTCGACAATATAACATCCAAGATTTTAGCTTCATTTTCTTCCTTGGTATTGTCGAATACTACAAAATTCACCTTATTAAACAAGCCATAAGACGATAGAAGTTTATAGAAGTGTGTGCATGGTCTGGGAACATCCCATTAAGCTATTTGCTATTAACATCAATTTCAGAACTGCAACTGGCCTGGTTCTTGGAGGGAATGCAAAGTTCCATTCCAGAGCAAAGACTGTGATAGACATTATTATTGATACAGCAGATGATGCATCAGATACCATACATGAGGCGACAGGAGCAATGAAGAATATGAGTACTAATTTAGGGGAAGCTAATGGAAGTACTGACGCTACAAACTTCCTAACTTCAACATCCCAAAGGCTTGACTCTCAGGCTTCAGATATAGAAAGACAAGCGAGGAAGAATAGAAGAGCGATTGATAAGGGCCTCAAGATAGTGTAACCCTCTCTCTCTCTCTCTCTCTCTCTTTCGCTCGCTATTTGTGTGTGTGTGAGGGACAGTCTGTTAATACTATTTCATTTCGGATGGCAGGTACATAGTTACTACCTTGACAATTTCATTGAACTTGGTAGCTGTAATTGCTCTATTAGGTAATATGGATTCCTTACAGTCACTTGCAGTTTAAATTACACGCAAAAGTAGAATGAAAAATAAAGATTCTTTCCATCTTTCTAATAAAATGAACTCTATTTTAATGCAGTTTTTGGAGTACTAAAATTTCAGAGGACTCTTTCAATGTAAGTATATCAGATGAAATTGTAAAAAAATTTCTTGTGGAACACTAATGCATGTTTTTCTCATATATTTGCTTAAACTCTTTGCAGATTAATTGCACTATGCTGGATCCTCACTATCCTCTACTGGGTGTTCTTTGGGGTCTATTTCTTCCTCGGAAAGTACGCTTTACACTTGCCTTTCTTGAAAACATTACATCATTAAGAACAAATAAATTTTTAAGCACACACGCACGCAGAGAGAAAGAATGCATAGTCGAACCTGATTAATTATACGTCGGTATTTTTCTAGCTTCGTTGGAGACACATGCACAGCACTTGAAAGCTTCCAACAGGACCCCTACAACAACAGCTTAAGCTCCATTCTTCCATGTGATGATTTGCTTTCAGCAAGATCGGTCCTAACTGATGTTAGTGCCGGGGTTTACAACCTAGTGAACGAGGTAATAGTCGAAGATAGAATTGAAATTCTATAAGTATCAGATTCATCTTCTTGAACAGAATTGATTGAACATCCCATCTTTCAAGTTCTTATGTCACACAATCACTATACCATGCATAAAAATGATGAAAGAATATTAGAAAAATTGAATATTGCGTGATGTTTGAAAATGAATGCAGGTGAACAACAACATAACTTCGTCATATGCAAACATAGTTCAAATCTGCAACCCTTTCTCTCCACCACCTGATTATGAATTTCAGCCCTGGAATTGTCCAGCCAGTTCAATCAAAATAGGAGACATCCCTCGGGTGAGCATAAGATACTTTTGTCTATTCTCATCTCGTACTTCAATATTGCTCGTCTAGTTTTTGTAACTTACTAGTCCTTCACTTTTTGAAGATATTGAGAATGCTGACTTGTCCTGGTTCGGAGGGCGATACCTGTAATGGAGGGATCCTAATTCCCGCTAACGATTTCAATACTGTAGAGGCATACTCAACTTCGATACAACAATTACTAGACGTTTATCCTGGTATGGAACACTTGGTTGAATGTCAGATGGTAAAGGACGCTTTTTCTGAAATCCTTCATGATCACTGCAAACCTTTAAAGAGATACGTGAGAATGACTTGGGCAGCATTGGTATTTCTATCAGTAGTAATGATGGCTTTGGTACTTATATGGACAACTGAATCACACCATGAGCAAGAGCATCATTCTTTAGGTGGTTCAGTAAAACCACACTCTACAGCAGCAGATATGCCAGAATCTGAGACAACTAAAGCAACTAACAATGACCAAATCCCGGTCTAGTCCTGTACTTGGCGCTTCAGTTCCACGAGATTCATTAGCTAACAATACGGCACATATTACTTTCCAGAATTTCTTAAAAAGATGGGAGAGATCGGAAAGATAACGAGTCATAAAACACGACATGAAATATACCTAGGAACTAGCAAACATTTTTTCCTTAGAGCAGTGATATTTGTAGATAGCCAAATGTGGGGACAAACCCTTCATAGCATGTAATGAAAATTTTCGGAGCAGTGAAATTCATACTTATTATTTTATTCCTCAGCAATGTTTTGCAAGTACGCCTAGAAGAGCTACTCGCTTCGTAGAGTAGTCATACAAGATAACCAGTCCGTCCGCCCGTTGGCTAGCAGTCGAATCAGCAAACTTTAGTAAAACACTTTTAGAAACTTTTAGTGAAATCCCGCTTGGCCCCTATTATTTCACATTATAATGAAAGAAATGGTAATTTTTTGAAGAATTTGTATTCAAAAAAGAAAAAAAGTTTTTGAATTTACATATAATATTATTTTATTGAAAAATGTGTGATTAATAAGAGTCCAGACATTATGTCTCCCCTATTTCCTGTCTCCATGGCCGTCCCCCAATAAAAGCTCGGCATATCTCTCCAATTTTACACATCATCAATTTTTAATCTCTCTCTCTAAACATCATTAATACATTTTCCATGAATTTGAAGAAGTCGATAGATTCGATGGATCAAATGCTCTATGCTTCATCCAACTTAGCTAATTTGTATTTATCCCTTTACTTTTTCTTCTTAGACGATTGATTTCCAGCAAGAAGCAGCTTCAGTTCAAATTATTGAGCAGACTGGTTCTAGCAACTAAAAAAACCCTTGTGATTTTATTTTACCTTTTCTTGTTTTGTTCTTAGAAGATACATATATAAACTGAAAATTCTATTACTATTATTATTTTTTTCAATGGCTAATTAACAATGCTCTTGATCGAAAATAAATAATGTCGATCTTGTGGCCTCTTGGCGGAAAAACACTGTCATACCAAGCCACCACAAACTTGTGCAAAATACATTAAAAACAAAGGGCTAAAAGGCCAAGCATGATATAGATTTTCTGCAAACTGACTTCATCAGCAAAAGATGTCATGAGAAAGCTTGACAAACTAAGGGAAAGGCTATAGAAAAAATGCTGAAGCGCCATTACAAATTGCCTTCGTCCTGCAAGAAGGAGAGAATGGAAGCGCAAATGCACAAGTTACAACATAAGAAAACTATGTGATGAATTGATTTATACTAAGACAAGAAATACTCAACATGATTATGTGATAAGAGACACCTCAAGGCCTTACAATCACAGTGGAAACTAATTTTCGTGATCCTTGCACATGAGGATATCACAACAATTTCAAGTATAAATAATTTTTCTATCACTTTGAATAATCGCCAAATATATAAAGAAAAATGACATCCACTCTATCACTATTAGCATTAATTCCGTGAGTGTCATTTTTCAATATAATTGATGAAATTAATTTGAAATACATATATCCAGTACTAAATAAACCTGCTTCGGTGGAAAGTGGAAACATTATGTAAACACTGCAGTGAAAGAAACTACGAACTTATATAATGGGGACATAGCCTACAGTACACACATTTAAATTTTTTGACCATATGAGCATTCCTAGAGAAAAAACATAGAGTAAGAGTTGAAGGAAAAGTCCAGTTTACTTTTACAGGTTTAAACAACTTGTATGTAATTTTTTTGTAATCAACACGTAAGTTTGTTGTTTATTACTTTGAACTGATGTATTAGACTTCCTTTTTTTTTTTCCAACTTACCATGGGACAAATTGATCAAAATATTTGGAGAGACAGATGTTGCAGGAATCCTATTACCTTAGAAGTGATGTTGTGACTGTGTTTTCCCAGATGAGTATTCTGATTATTGCTTTTAGTAGTAGATTTAGGATTTACATCATAAGATGTGATAAAATTTAAGTATTAACTTACTTCAGTCCTCTATCATGCCCGTCAAAAGAACAATCAACAAAGTGTTAATAAGATGACAGGTTCACAATATGGCAAAAAATAAAACACCTTGCATTTTCACTAAATATTTGAATCTTTTATGTAGTTTCCGCTGACTTTCCTCATTGACAAGCTTGCGTGTTCATGCAAAGAAAAAAGTAAGCCGACCTAAAGGAACTCTGGAATATCATTTTATAACATCATTATTCTGGGATCTCACCACTTTCTATTAGAAAAAGCTTAAAGTTTGCAAGTATTATTCAACTCAGTCCCAATAAGTCCTACTTAGCATTATGTGATGTCACACACGAAAAGTTCATTTTCTCAAAAAAGAAAAAGAAAGAAAGAAAGAAAGAACGAACAAACGAAAGAAAGAAAGAAAGCAATATCTTCTAAGTTCTTAGTATTCAGTTTTCTACACAAGTCTTCTCCAAGAAAATTTCAACATAAAGAGACAAATCCCAATAGATGAACCACCAATGGGATGAATAATTTGGGAAAAATAGAACACGTGTTTCAACTGCCACATGAATTATCATGTCAACTCCAATTAGACCTTACAAAGATTTGAGATAGACAATAGAATCTCTCATAATGACATTGTTTAGCAAAGTGATTCATATGTAAGAACAATCTTAAGCAATTGTTACATTTACGATCTATCCATTATTCAATATTCTCCATCATGGTGATTCTATGTCAAGATAAAAATTGATTACACTCAAGTAATGGGAGCTCATTGATAAGAGGAAAAAGATATCACTTCATCAAAAAACAAATGCAGATTAGACATTATTAATAGTTTGAATTTGTACATTTTTCATATCCAGTTTTAAAAATCATGACCTGAACACTAAAACATGTATCCCACAAATAATTGCAGCTATTTCTTGACCATCTGCTCGAAACACCAAACACAACTATAAATAGTTTTTACACCACAAAATGGAAGAATATAAACAAAATTCCAGTTCATTCCAAGATACCGATTCAAATAAGAAACGTAAAATTTGCTACACCATACAACAAGTCTGGCTTCATTTTTAATTTTTAACAAACCAACAGATTTTTCTCTACCCAAACTTCGACTTTGATTCTTTCCTATTGAGTCCTGGGGTTCCTTGTCAACCTTCGATGGGACCAGCCCAAGCCTTAATCATTAGTTATTATTAACTTGGATTCCAACTTAAAAATCAAACCTTGTCAAAACGAAAAGGATAAAAAAAAATAAAAAATCATAACATATTGGAGGAGAAAACCGTACTTGCTGTGGAGCGTGTTCATGAGGAAGAAAGGATTCCAGATTCGAAACTCGGGTGTCCAAAGAATTAAATTTTTCATTCAACTGCAACCAAAAAACAGAATGAAAAAAAAAAAAAATTGATATAAATCAATACAATTCATATGCATATATGTTTGAATTTATACAAAATTACCTGGAAAAAGATGCCTTTGCGATCTATCCATAGATCTTTGAAAACAAAGTGAGTCATTACTGCGGAGGTGGATGCAAAACCCAGAGTAAACCATAACAATCTTGTTCTCATCATTTTTCTTTATTTTCTTTTTTCTTTTTTTCCTCGTCTCCGTGTTTTGTAGTGGTGTAATTTTTAGTTTGGCCATGTTAGAGAGGCATTTTTTCACATGAAGCAAAAAATTTTGCCTCAGCAAAATGGCCTTTTATTGATTAAAAGATAAAAATGTCCTTAACTAATTTATATAATTACAAAGATAGAATTTTGTTTTAAAAAACAAAAATACCCTTAAATTACAAATTAAAAAATCAAATATTTTTCACTTTATATTTAATTATTTATTTTAAACAATTACTCAAATTAAAAAAATTAATATTAAATTTACTTTCTTATTTAAATATTTCATTAATTAATTATCTTAATCGGTTATGTATATTATTTATTTAATTTTTAATTTTTTTATTTAATTATTTATTTAATCACTTGCTTAAATAAAAAATTAATATTTAATTTGATTTCTCATTTAAATATTTTATTAATTTATTATCTTAATTGATTATGTATATTTAATAAATTATTTAATTATTTATTTTAAACACTTATTCAAATAAAAGGTTAATATTTAATTTTGGTTTCTCTTTTAAATATTTCATTAATTAATTATTTTAATTGGCCCTCATTTAATTATTTATTTTAAACACCTACTCAAATAAAAAAATTAATATTTAATTTGATTTCTAATTTAATTATTTCTCTATTAATTATCTTAATTGGTTATGTACATTATTTATTTAATATTTAATTACTTTATTCAAATGATCACTTATTTAAATAAAAAAATAATATTTATTTTAATGTCTTATTTAAATATTTCTTTAATTAATTGTCTTAATTAGTTATGTATGTTATTTATTTATTGTTTAATTATTTTGTTTAATTATTTATTTAATCACTTAATTAAATAAAAATTAATATTTAATTTAATTTCTTATTTAGATATTTCATTAATTAATTATCTTAATTGGTTATGTACATTATTTATTTAATATTTAATTACTTTATTCAAATGATCACTTATTTAAATAAAAAAATAATATTTATTTTAATGTCTTATTTAAATATTTCTTTAATTAATTGTCTTAATTAGTTATGTATGTTATTTATTTATTGTTTAATTATTTTGTTTAATTATTTATTTAATCACTTAATTAAATAAAAATTAATATTTAATTTAATTTCTTATTTAGATATTTCATTTATAAATTATCTTAATTAATTGTGTATATTATGTATTTAATATTTCATTACCTTATATAATTATTATTTTAATCACTTATTTGAATAAAAAATTAATTTTTAAATATTAATTAATTATTTAAATATTTCAGTAATTAAATATCTTAATTAGTTATGTATATTATTAGTCATTAATATTTAATTACTTTATTTTAATTGCTTGTTTAAATAAAAACATTATACCATAATGTACAAGTGCCATAATATTATTGGAAAGTTGAAAAACAGTTTTTTCGATCCTTTACTCATAAAATTTCACATATACATTATGGACATTTTTATAAATTAATATATGTAGAATTATCCAATATTGAATTTTATTTCTTGTTTAAATATTTCTTTATTAATTATCTTAATTGGTTATGTATATTTAATTACTTTATTCAATTATTTATTTTAAAACCTATTCAAATAAAAATTAATATTTAATTTAATTTCTTATTTAAATATTTCATTAATTAATTATCTTAATTGGTTATGTACATTGTTTATTTAATATTTCTTTACTTTAATTAATTATTTATTTAATCACTTATTCGAATACAAAATTAATACTAAATTTAATTTATTCTTTAAATATCTCATTAATTAATTATCTTAATTGGTTACATATATTATTTATTTAATATTTAACTAGAACATAAATTACATGATGCATGAGAATATTTAACAGAGATGAAAGTCGAATATTAGGCACGATCACATTTTCAAAACATCGAAGATTATTCAAGAATGCCGAAAATATATTTCTTCTACTAAATGAAGTCAAGTGGGAAGTTCTCGATTATAGTATATTACTCTCTACCCAATGGATGTGTAATATCTATTTAAATCGTATGTACTCTCTATTTATAGTATATTATTGGTTTCCTCAATTTTCTCTATTTATAGTATGTTATTGATTACGTGAAAATTGACCCGATGAATATGTAATATCTATTTAAATTGTATGTACTCTTTATTTATAATATGTCACTGATTTCCTCAATTTTCTTTATTTATAGTGTGTTATATATGTAATTAAGAGTAATTGGTTATTTATTATACAATTACATAAAGACAACAGTATTATAAACGTTTTAAAAAAAATGTTTACGTTTTAAATTATTACAACTATGAATCACAATGTAAAAAAAAAAAAAAAAAGGCTTACATTTTAATGTGTGTTTGGTTTATCAGCTCTACGTCACGTCTGATGCTAAAAATTCAATATATTTCAATTTGATCCGAATCCGATAAAATTAATGGAAGATGGATTTAGGGTTTTAATCCAATAACCCAATCGAGATTCAAATTCGATAATCCGTTAACTAAATAAAGCAAATATGAATATAGATCGATCCGATCCGATATCACTAAAACATTCCAAAATGATGAAAATATGTCTATATATATATGTTGTAGGCCTTCTATTATAATAAGTGAGCCCATCATGATAGTTCAAATATTTTTTAAAATAAATAATTAATTAAAATCTTGTTGGGGCTATGATTTTCAACGAAAAAATAAATAAAATCTATATTTTTCTAATTTTTTCAATTTCGGATCTAATTTCTGATAACATAGTTAATCGGATATGAATTTGACATTCAAATATCCGTTGGCTTATTGGATTGGATCAAATAGGATAATTATTCTTAACAGATCGAATCGAATTTGAGTAGATCCGATCCATATATCCGATCTATTTAGAACCTTAACTTCAATGCAAAGATTCCACAATCGCCCTGATTCGAATTCACGGAAGAGGTTGGGCAACGTACCATCGACGGATGTCACGTTCATCGTCTTCTCCGTCATAATTTCTTATATAATGTCACTTTCATCGTCTTCTCCAGGATAATGTCACATTATCCAAACTCGCGACATTATCTGTCAAGTTGGGGGGTCATTTCCGACATAGTTATGTATATTAATGTGTGTTTAGTTTATCAGCTCTACGCCACGTTTGATACTAAAAATTCAATGTACTTCAATTAGGGCTGTCAATAGATTGGATTTTAATCTGAATCCGGTGAAATTAATGGGAGATGGATTTAGAGTCTCAATCCGATAACTCAATCGAGATTCAAATCCGATAATTCGTTAAATAAATAAATCAAATATGGATATAGGTCAATCTAATCTGATAAATAAATAAAATCTTTATTTATCTAATTTTTTCAATTTCGAATCGGATATCCAATAACATAGTTAATCGGTTATGGATTTAACATTCAAATATCCGTCAGATTATTGAATCGGATCGGATAGATTAGGATAATTATTATTAACGGATCAGATCGAATTTGAGCAGATCCGATCCATTTACGGTCCTAATGTTCGCGAAATATTTCTTTCGATTTAAATTACCGCAAGTGTACAGATCGTGACAAGTAATAAAGTGGACTTTAGAAGTCCGAGTATCGTCCCACAGAGAAAGAGTAGTTCAATTTTATTTATTTTAGCTTTAATCGAAACTAATTGAATTAAAATGAATTTTAGAATCAAAAGCCCTAAATTTGGGAGAAATCCTCAAATTGAAAAACCCTAATTTCAAATCAAACCCTAATTTTGGAAGAAATCCTCAAATTGAAAAACCCTAATTTCAAATCGATTTAACGAATGACTCAATTACGAAATGTTATGAAAATAGATGAAATGTATTGTCAATTTATGAAAATCTATGTAAAACGAATGCACTAGGATCACGAATCCCCAAATAATTACTAATTAAACCCTAATTTCACAATTTTGATAATCCAATAAGAATTTGACAAATCAATGCTCCTAAATCTATTCAATACTCTCTCTCGAGATGTATTGAACCTATTCTCATAAATCACCAGCCTATATCTCTATGACGGATGCAATTATACAAGAACGCATGTAATCTTTTTATGAGCAATTAAATATTTACATAGGGCATAGGGGTATATTTTTATCCCCTATCGGACCCTATGATGAATTATATATGTCGAGTTTAATCTAATTTTCTGAAATTCAGAATTAAACCACCAAGTTCACACAAATTAAGTGCACATTAATTGTGGAAATAAATAAAGCAATATAATCCATTCAAATATCCCATCGAACTATGAATTCAAAATCATGAAATAACAAGTTTAATAATAATTACATGGTTCATCGATCACCTAGTTGCAGAAATCTAGCCTATCATGATAAAAATAACGAAATCTAACAAGTTTTGAATAAAATACATCAGCGGGTTATTAAAACTTGAAGAAATCTTGTAGATCTTCGCATCAATCGTTGTTCTTGTCTTCAAATCCTCTCAAAGATGAATGTTTTTGCCTCCCAATTTGTTCGTGCGGCTTCTGGATATTTATTTGCTATTTAAACCCGTCGAAATTAGGTTACCAAAGGAGTTGCAATCATATAAGGAAACTGCAAAAATCGGGGAAAAGTTATACCTATGCGACCGCATAGGCCTATGAAAAATGGCGTTTTTAATCCCTGGAGGGTCACTCCCAACCGCATAGGTTTTATACTATGCGACGGCATAGTAGAGCGAACTTATAATTTGAGTCATTTTGATCCTCAAGTTTCATTCCTTCACTCCTTGACCTCCTCTCTTGTTTGTAGTTGCTCCAATGTTCCATTATAGCTTCCAATTGGTGCTTGGCTTGATCAATTGCTTGATGTGTTCATCGGGTCAACTTTTAGATAATTGCAATTTGGTCCCTGAATTTTCATTTTGCTCCTATTTGGTCCTTTTTTCGGCTCTTTTCTCCTGAATTCCACTATTTCCATAGAATTACCTAACATTGCATGAATTTGACAAAGTTAAGTAACAATTCAATCATTTTACTTGTATTTAAGTCATGTTAGTGATGTAAATAAGTGTGCAAAAACACACTTATCACCTAACTTCAATGCGAAGATTTCACAATCACCCGGGTCAATTTCACGGAAGAGGTTGGGCAATGTACTGTGAACAGATGTTCTCTACTTTGCCTCGATCGTGTACGGTGAAACAATGTATTGTGACAGCAATCTAGTCCTCTTACTAACCATTTATTCTGGCACGTCAATAATATGTTTCATACAGGATGTCATCCAAACTCGCGATGTTATCTGTCAAGTTAGGGGTCCTCTTCGGTATAATTATGTATATTATTTATTTAATACTTATTTACGTTGTTTAATAAGGGGTCCTCTCCATTGATAGTTGTTGAATGTGTCAATGTCATCAACAACTTCCAAATGAAAGACGTCGATCGACGTCTTATTGTGATGACACCTCAGTATGCTCTCTAGTATAAATATCCCCAACTTCAACTTGTCAAACATATCGTCGCATTCATTGAATGCATCTCCTAACCGTACCAAAATTACCGTCATAAGCAGGATCAGTGTAACATGTCTGCGCGCTCCTCATCCAACAAATCTAGAACTAATGCGAAGCTGACAAAATTACAGTTCGACGTAACTTTGTTGGGAATCTGTCTCATAACGACATCCAAATGGTAATTCATCTTGTAAAATTTAAAATATTTGGACGTTGCATAAGAGACAATAGATAGAGCATAATATTTGAAAATTAAATAATTTATTTACTTATTTAAATTGTGTATTAAATATTTAATTGTTAACTATTTGTTTAAATTGTTTATTGAATATTTAATTGTTAATTATTTATTTAAATTATTTATTCAATATTTAAATGTGTATTTAAATTATTTATTTTAATTGTTTGGTTGTTTATTTAATATTTATTTTAATTGATAATTGAATGTTTAATTGTTTATTTTGAATGTTAATTATTTATTTCAATTTTTTATTTCAATTTTTTATTTAATATTTACTTACTTATTTAAATTACTTTTTTTATATTTATTGTTCATTTAAAATATTTATTTAATATTTAAATTCTAATTATTTATTTCAATTGTTTATTTAATATTTAATTACATATTTAAACTAGTTTTTATTATTTATATTTATTTGTTATTTATGTTAATTAATTATTTTGATTGCTTAATTAACATTTAAGTTACTTGTTTATTGAATTTATTTCAATTAGTTATCTATTATTTCAATTCATTATTTTAATTATTTTATTAATATTTATTTAATTTATTTCAATTAGTTATTTATTTTTATTTAAATAAACAATATAGATAAATAATTAACATAATTCGTGAAATATTTAAATAAACAAATAAAGTATAAAATGAATAATTATATATTAAACAAATAATATGCATAAACAATTAAAGTATTATTTGATTTATTAAATTACTTATTAAATATTTTATTTAATATTTTATTTAAATATCTCATTAATTGCTTTAATTGGTTATGTATATTGTTTGTTTAATATTTAATTACTTATTTTAATAGTTTATTTCATTTTTATTTACTTCATTTAATTATTTATATTAATTTCTCATTTATTTTAATTGTTTATTGAATATTCAATTTTTTATTATATTTACTTCATTATTTATATTTTAAATAAAATGAAATAAAAAACAATTAATTATTTCACTCAAATAAACAATTTACATAATTCATGAAATATTTATAAACAATTAAATTCAATAGTAAAAAATAAAAAATGATTAAATATTTATTTAAATTCTTTATTGATATTTATTTAAATGCTTTGCAAATAATTAATTTGATCGATATTTTAATTTTCTAATTTAATTGCTTATTTTTATTATTTTGCGAATGTTTAAATATTTATTTAAATTCTTTATGTATATTACTTATTTAATATTTAATTATTTCGTTTAATTTTTTGACTAACACTTATTTTCATCATTTATTTTAATATTTTCATTGCTTATTTTAATTATTTTACTAACACGTAATTTAATTATTTATTTTTAATTAATGTTTAAATACTTTTTTTAATTCTTTATGCATATTGTTTATTTAATATTTAAAAATATATTTTAATTGCTTTGCAGAAATTTAATTTGATTGATAATTTAATTTTCTAATTTAATTGCTTATTTATTATTTTACAGATGTTTAAATATTTATTTAAGTTCTTTATGTATATTACTTATTTAATATTTAATTATTTCTTTTAATTTTTTTTTACTATTACTTAACATAAAATAAGTAATTAAAACTAAATTGGCAAATAATAAATATTTAGATAAATAATAAAACATTTATATTAAGCATTTCAAAAAAATAATTTTAAATACATAATATACATTAAAATTAAACAATTCAAATAATAATTAAATATTAGACAACACAATATAAGCAATTAAAATAAATAGTTAACTTCAAAAATTAAAGGAAATAAGTAAATAAGTAATTTAAAAAAAATTTCTAAACAAGAAAACTGTCGGCCCAGACGACTGGACCGTCTGGACGCCAGGCGGCCCAGTCAATCTGGGCCAGTCAACTGTGCCCAGACGACCCAGTATACTGGGTTGTCTGGGCATGCCTAAACGGCCCAGTTAGCTGGGCTAACCGTCTCCTTTGTGGAGATCGCCGGAAAACTCCATTTTCGACGATTTTCACTCCATTTTCCTTCTCCCAAACTATTATCCTTACCCAAAAATCATGCATTTTTCCAAAAATCAACACATATATACAAAATCATGTTTTTCTTCTTCCAAATATCAACATAAAAACATTAAATATGGATCGTCTATTTTCTCTTTTTTATCAGTGCTACAATATTTTTTCTCTTTCTTTACTATCTTCTCTTTCTTCTTTAAATAGTAAAGGTAAATTTGGATTTCTCTTGATTTTCAATATTTTAAACATTTTTGCTTTTTTTCTTTTTTTTTTAATTGGTCAAAGGCCTCTTTGAAAAAATGGCCGGGTCAACCGGCTATTGGCCACTATTTCCTCGTGTTTTGTAGAGGTGGAAGTGAGTAGGGCAACCCAGACCCGATTATAATTCTCAGGTCGACCTTGACTATGCCAGACCTGTTCGAACGGTTTTTATCCTGTTTGACAACCATTTGAAAACTCTTTATTCTACCCATTACATATTTACAAAATAAAATATTTCATGTTAAATATTTTACTTAAGTTTAAAATTGTTTCTTATTTTTTAATTGTACGTTCTCCTAAAAATCATTATTCAAAATATTGTAATATTTTGGAAGCCTTTAATTCTCAAACTTTCAATTTTTTGTATTCGGATCACTGGCCCCTTATAGAGCTTAATTTCAAGGCTTACTTCTCTATAAAGAACATCTTATATTTGAGGAATTTGTTGAAAATGTGCTGAATAATTTAACAAAATTTTCAACAGATTTTTTTTTTTTTTTGGAAAAATGAACTAAAAAATCGCATAAGACGTCATTTATTTCATATATCGTGGCGTTAAAGGAATTTCTTTTCCCACACACTCCAATTTGCATCTAATTTGTAACATTTAAATTTTCAAGCCTGCAAAGTACAGAGTTGTGCCAAATGTATGCTGAAATAGAAGAATTTGACCTTGGCCTAAATTCCATCAAATGAGAATATTCCATTTTTTGTTTGGAATGATATTTGATTCAGCCGGCTGATCTTCCACTTAACTCATTATTTGTTCATAGATAGTACATTACAAGAAAGATCATGGATATATAATACATAGATTGCTCCGAAATTTGATTGCAACTCCAGAAGAAAAAGTCACAGAATCAAAAGAAAGGAAGGCAATATTAGAGTGTCTGATAGAGAAAAGTATGAATAGAAGAGGAGAAGGCATGCATAGGAAGATATCTAATTCTGTCAAAGATAGGGATGAAGAGCTTTCCTTCTTCCGGGATATTCAGAAACGTGAAAAAGATGAAATTGCTAGTCTTCTTCAACCTGTTTCTAACGAGTTTGAGGTGAACGGTAAGATCCAAGAGCATGAAATATAAAGAGTAAGCATAACAATGAGTCTTGAGTAGAACTCACCCTTAAAACCGACTTGTAAAGGGATCTTTGGATACAATTAAAAAGGGTTCTTTGTCAAATATTTTTGGAGGACGAAATCAGTATTTTTGTAATACAATTTGATCTCTTTAGCTTGGTGCTTATTCATGTTTTTACCTGGATTTTTGCAGGAAACTATGGACTGCACAGAATGGAGTTTGGAAGAAAAGGGCCAACACTTGAATTTCTTGCTGAGAGTGGAAAAAATGATTATAACTGGTACTATTTGTTAACTATATATAGAATTGATCTCCTGTCCATGGTGAGTAAGATAAAAACTTCACACTTCTGATGTGACTGAAAGAATCGTAAGTATGATTCTTGGAATATATGGCCGTTGCAGATAATTATAAGTAAAGTTCTCTTGCCGCATCAGCAGTGGAAAACTTTATGTGCCCACAGTGGATAGGAGTTTAGATTTGTACCTATATAATAGTACTCTTTTTCTGTAGAGTTAGTAGTGGTAGATGTTTAATTCCATGTTTTGATGTTTGCAGGCTGAAAACACCACCAGCGACGCCTTTATTTCCGTCTCTTGAGATGGAAACAAATGCCCCAGAAATGGTAATTCAGCGTGATCTACCAATCATTCAGCCTCTTTCACGGGTTAGTCTCCAAACGTTAGTCACTTTCTAGTGATTAGAGATGTGAAGCGAGTTGAGCTATCAGAATGGAGGATCTCACATCATATTTTGCTATCAGAATGGAGGATCTCACATCATATTTTGCTATTTTTTCGAATTAACAAATTTATGAGATTTAAGGAAATATTACACGTTCAGTTTGCAGGCAATTCAGAGGAAGTGAAAGCCAACACCAACAAATCAACATATCCAAATCCAAAGCCAAAAATTCCACAAAGATATAAAACCCCGAATGGAAGGCCGACTATTCCGCCTACAGACAAGAAAAACGCGAAAAGCGCACCAGTTATAAACCAGAAAATGAACCAGTCCAATGTACTTCTATCGACTATTTCGTTAACTGACAAGAAAAACGTGAAAAGTGCACCCGTTCTAGACCAGAAAAAGAACCAGTCTCACACCGTTGTCACCGAAAAACTGAAAACAGGAACCACTCCAGTAAAATATGTCAGCCGCAGAGGAAGCCAGCCAAATTTTCTAACTTCAAACCTTTCAAAAAGCATGGGGATGGATTCAAATTCAATCTCAAACACCAAGCCTAAAAGTCGAGGTGTATCACCTTCTACGAGGCCAACAATACCATCCCAAATTTCAGGTGTTTCAGATGAAACTCCTCATAATTTAAGGACAGACCGATCAATATCAACAACTAGAGAAAGACCAGATATTCAAAATCGAGCCTTACCCCAGAAGCAAGATTCAAATCCAAAGGCCAGAAGACAATCCTGCTCTCCAAGTGTGACTCGGGGGCGTAAAGTGGACAATGATGGAAAAATTACTAATCAAACAGCTGCCAAACTTCATCAAGGAAATAAAGGCCAAGTGTTGGGAAGTAAGATGGTCGACAAATTTATGAATGCAAGAATGTCAAGTGCTGAAGAAAGACAAGCCAAAGTAAAGATGAATGGTTCTATCAATGAGAGTTCTGGTTTTGGAAGGCTGATGTCGAAGAGTTCATTGGATATGGCTCTTAAGCATATGGTGAGAATCCCATTTCTTGTCAGTCAAAATTTAGTCATTTCACCATCTAATCATTTCATGTATTGTTGAACCGCAGGAGTTTCAAAAAGACTTGACGAATTCTCGTAAAAATGGAGTTGTCACTGGAAGAAAACCCTGAACCATCAGAAACATATATCCAACTGTGCAAGTATGAAGCTATCAAAAGGCAAAAACGTGGAGTGCTACAAAAAGGGAAAAAGGCCTTCATAGAGAAAATTGCTCAATCAATATTGTGCAGATTTTCAATTATCTACATGTAAACATTGTCTTTTTTTCTCCCTTGCAATGTAATAATTATGTTATTAGCCGTGAAATATGATCAGATGCAAAATTTAAGTTGTGGAAATGTATGGAAGACAATTAACGCATTCAAATGCTTGTTGATTCGAATGAATACTAAAGATTCAATGTAGTAACAATACAAAACTAAGAACAAAATAAACTAACTCGTGTTTTTAAGCCAACTTATCATATTGTTTAGCAAAGGGATTCATGAAATAAACTAAGCCATGTTTTTAATGAAATTGATGAAATACGGAAACAGAACTAAAGATTTGGAAATGACGAGTCCATTTAAAGGTTGGGGATGAATTTTCTAGAGGCGCTAAAGGTCAGAACTAATGGTGCCAATTTTCACAAAAATAAAGAAAATTAAAGCCGATAGAATTATTTTAAAATGATGAAATATGTAAATAGAACTAGGGGTCCGTTTGATTGCAAATGTGGAAATGACAAACCAATTCAATGTATGTTGGAAAAAAAAACCCACCAAAACCATAGAAATTCGATTTCCATAGAATTGATCAAAAAAATGCTTTTAAGTGTTTGTACCTTGAAATTCAAACTTCATTTTTACTTTCGTATTAAACAGTTAAAATAGAAAACGAATTTCTCGGATATGACATTTTCCATGGAATTCGTTTCAATCAAACTCACCCTCAAGGTTTGGGAAAAGTCCATTTAAAGGTTGGGAGAATTTTCAATTGTCACTAAAGATCGGGGCTAACTGTTTAAATTTTCACAAAAATATGAAAAACTAAACTCCTACGCATGTGTACTTATCCCCCGTTTGGCCCCCCATTATTTTTTATTATAATCGGGAGAATAGTGTTTTCTGGAAAAATTGATGGTTGTAAAAAAAAAGAATGAAAAATTTTCGATTTACATGTAATATTATTTTATTGAGAATTGTATTGTTGAACATAGGAGAGAGAAAAATTTAATTTAATTTGATTAGATTTAATGAGGGCCAAACAGGGGCTTAAAACAATTTTAAAACTTTAATCATTATACAACTAGAGTATCTCCAAGTGACTCTTTAAATATAAAATAATCTTTATTTTAAAAATTAATGCTTAATAATAATCTACTAATCTCCAAGAAGCTTTCTATTTTAATTTTTTAAATCTTTACTCATAATGACCAATGATTGCATTTAATAAGTATTTTAGTATTCCACAAGTAATTGGCCATTGACACATAAAAATTTTTATAAATAAAATATGAGGATAAATCATTTTCTGAAATGCTACTACGATCAATACAAGACTCATATTTGAGATTCATAAATTGCATTGTTTTTGCTTTTTAGTTAGCTTTATGTGAGCATTTGAACCATCCAAAAAGAAGTTGTATTTCATTCATTTTCTACATATATTTCATATTATGGTCTCAACTCTCCAACCATCAAATCCGACCCTTCAAGTAGCCAACTACCTCGAGCATGTCACCTCTAGTCACTTAGTGTCCATCCAAATTTGCACAATCTAGTGTTTATCGGTTGTGGAGGGCTCGTTCTCCATCCCCTTCCTTAAACTCCGTTTCGCATTTTTCATAGAGAAATTTCTAATTAAAGATAGAACAAAACTCATTTTTCTATCATATCTATGGGATGCCTTGGTTAAGGTTGAAGAAGCAATGACACTCGATCATTATCAAACTAAATGCAATATGTTTTCGTCCATGAAAATCCCACCAAAGCACCTTCAGCTTCTAATAGTCTAGATAGAAATAAGCGATTGATAAGTGGATATTATTTGTGAGTTTTCATGAGATATGTGGACACAAGTGATTTGACTGATTATAAACGAGTGAATTACTCAAATGGTCACTGAACTTTGTAAAAGGTTTTTACGGGGTTACTGAACTTTAAAAGTCATCCAATTCAAAACCGAACTTTGCTAAAGATTTTCGCAGGGTCACTACTTTGAAAATCATCACATTCATCAATGAACTTTACAAAAAGTTTCCACGAATCACTGAACTTTGCTAAAGGCTTCCTAGGGATCACTAATTACTGAACTTTAAAAATCACCAAATTCATCACTGAACTTTGCAAAATTTTTCCACAGGGTCACTTAGAGATGTCAACAAGCCGAGTCGAGTCAACTCGTGAGTCGAAACTCAAAGTTCAAGCTTGGCTCGAGTAAAATCAAATGGGCTTTTTTCGAGCTTGAGCTGAGCGAAAGCTCAACCAAAAAAAGAGGCTCGACCTAAGCTTTCGGGTCGGACCTTAGCGAATAGAGCCGGGCTAGATCGATTTGTTCTCTCTCCCTTTTTTTTTTTAATTGACACTTCTACCTTAAGAAAGGTAGCAACTAGCTGTCATTTTCTTTTCTTTGTTTTCTTCTCTCTCTTTTTTTAAGGCCCGAGTCCAAGCTGGGGAGCTGCACGGGCCGACTCGAGCTAGGTCTGGAACCTCAAAATGGAGCTTGACCCAAGCCTTGGCTTGATTCCATCGAGCCTCGAGCCAAGCTGGCTAGGGCTTTTTTCATGCCGAGCTATGGACGTTCCGAGCCAACAAGCCCAATTGACATTTCTAGGGTTATTGAATTTTAAAAATCACCACATTCATCACTGAACTTTACAAAAGGTTTCCACAATGTCACTGAACTTTGCAAAATGTTTTCCAATGATCACTAACTTACAAAGTTCATTGATCCCATGGAAATCTTTTACAAAATTTAGTAATGAATTTTGTGATTTTTAAAGTTTGGTAATCCAATGAAAATCTTTTACAAAATTTAGTGACCATTTGGATAATTCCCTCGATAATAAACATAAACACGTGCGGGACAAGGGAGTGAGGATTTTTTGGTAATGTAATATTGAACAAGTTTGAGGGGCAGAATTGAGAAATAAAAATCCAAAATTCCTAGGGTTTTTATTCTCAACAGTCGTAAATGGATATCTGTTAACTTTCAGCGCCAATCATTTAGGATTCACACCGTGCCTACCTTTCTTCATTATCATCCATTTCTTCCAAACTGCGTCTTGAAAATGGTACTCTCCTTCTTATGTTTGAGTGTGTGTTTCTAATTCGATTCGCGGATTTTTCAATTTTAGTTTTTATTTAATGATGTGTAAATGCTATGTTAATTTTTGTGCACCGTTCGTGTCATAATTTTTGTTTCTGAAACCATATTTTAATTTTGAGTTTTTAAACATGAAATCTAGGTCACTGTTTATTCGTGAATGCACATGTTTAGGTCTGTATTGAAATGTAATTTTTTTTTTTTGCAGGATTTTCTTATACAGTAATATAGTAATTTATTGAAGTGCTGTGATTTTATATCTATCTAGGCATGTGAAAGAATAGTGATTTGTTAAGGGGATGAACCTGCACGATTAAGTGAAATTTTTCTTGATTGCTCTGGAGCTTTTGAAATTTAAATCAGTTTTTTATATTATTTGAGAGCTTCGTTTAATGGTAATTATATTTTGAATTTGAAATAAAGTATATATTGGGATTATGGTGCAAAAATTTAGTATTTTGGTTGGCATCCGTACATATGTTGCGCCATTTATCTGGTTGCTTTCAATTCGCTCTGGTGATGTGTTGCCTATCTTATCTCTTGAAGGAAATTAACTATGAAAATGAATTATAAGAAGTTAACTCATGTTCGCATTTATTTTTGCTGATGCGTTTGTTTTTTTATGTGATGCACAGCCAAAGCAGATTCATGAGATCAAGGACTTCCTTCTAACTGCCAGGAGGAAAGATGCACGTTCCGTGAAGATCAAAAAGAGCAAAGATGTTGTGAAGTTTAAGGTTCGGTGCTCCAAGTATCTCTACACCCTCTGTGTCTTTGATCCCGAGAAGGCTGACAAATTGAAGCAATCCCTTCCTCCAGGTCTGTTGTAGACTAAAACCTGTTTAACTTTGATGCTAGGTAAAAACGATTGAAGAGTTAATTGAAATGCTACACTACATTTCTACACTTGCTACTGGGAGTCTAGAATATAATTTGTAATTAGAGACCTGATTAGATTTGCAAACTATGCCCCAGTTTGGACTCGATTGAAATGAGATTTTGGGGTAAAATATGTTTTGGAGTAGTGATTTTTTGGAGAGTTAATTGTTCCAATGATCACTAAACTTAGGTCTATGCCTTTGATTGGTCACTGAAGTTTAAGATGTCGAGTTTTGGTCACTGAACTTAGGTCAATGTCGTTGATTGTTCACTGAACTTAGGTTCATGTCTTCGTTTACTCACTGAAGCTTAAAATGTCGAGTTTTGGTCACTAAATTTTGAAAAATGGTGTTCATTACTCACTGAACTTTGGAACATGTAGTACGTTACTCACTAGCATGATTGTTGAATTTTGAAAATATCGAGTTTACAGTGAGTAATGTTCAGCATTTTTCAAAATTCAGTGAGTAATGTACAACATTTTTCGAAGTTCAGTACCAAAATTAGACATTTTAAATTTCAGTGAGCAATTGAAGACATGGATCTAAGTTCGATCAAAACTCGATATTTTAAATTTCAGTGGCCAATCAAAGATATGGACCTAAGTTCAGTGACCATTGTAACAATGAACTCTTTTTTGGAGAATGCGTAGTTAAAAAATAAAGTAAAGTTTTGGATTTACGCGTAACATTATTTTACAGGAGAATGTGTAATTGAAAATGAGTTTTGAAAAAATGTATTTTTGGAAAAATGGAGTTCCCTATTCTATATAACAGTCCTAGCACTGTTTGAGCCACATTATTTTCTTTAGAATGCATTTTTGAATAGTGTATTGATGAGAAATGTGTGGTTAAAAAATAAAGAAAAGTTTTGAATTTTCGTATAATATTATTTTATTGAAGAATGTGTGGTTGAAATGATGTCAAATCACTGTTTAAGAATGTATTTTTTTGAAAAAATGTGGCTCGAACATTGCTAATCTCCTACCCTCGGTGGGTAAGATAAAAACTTCACACCGCTAACATGGCTTGGGCAGGAGATCGATTCTATTCTATATTGTCCTGACTTTTCTTTGTTGTTGTCATCCTGCCTGAAGAAAAGCTAAAAATTGATCGATATGTGCTCGTGTTGAGTTTAAATTCAAAATTCAAATGCTGAAAGTGTGTATTACTTTTAATTTTGGAGCTCTTAGCCTTTGCCAATCGGGATTTTGTTTAATTGGGTCTGTCTGGGAGCAAGTCGTGTGCTCTATAAACAAGAGTGGATAGCTTAGTTTGTGAGTGGTCAATCATTCCATTGAGATACGGATTTTTTTTGTGTATTTTTCTCTTCATGGATTAACTTTAATGTTCATTTAATTTGTTTCGCAGGTTTGAGCGTACAAGACCTTTGAGTCGGAAAACTTCGTCTTAAGAGGATAATAGCGTCGAGAAGGAACATTTTGCTTGATCTTTGAGATTAGTTGAAAGACTTTTCTGAACTTACTGAGTTAAATCGTCTTCTATTCCTTGAAGTTTGACGAGCTCTCAGTTTCTCGGCATTTTATATCTGATTGTTTTTAGGCTTTTATGTTTGCCATTTTATACTTGGGACCTGTTTGATTGCCACATTTTTCATTGGAACATTTTCCATTTTCCATCAAAATGTAGTGTTTGATTGTAATATTTTCAAGGGAATTCCATTTCCACCTTTTCCCCCACACAAACAACTGTAAAAAAATTTGTACCTTTAATTGACAATTTTCGTGAAAAACAAGACCAAATGAAAACGAAAAGATTCAAAATTTTAACATTTTTCAAATAGAAAATTATATTAATCAAACACATTTAATTGACAATTTTTAGGAGGCTAATGCCTTTCGTACAGGGTCCTGGACGTCCAGGACATGTATTTAAAGCATCTCTCTTTTCAAGAAAACAAGTTTTGGGCAATTCAATTTCGTTCAGATCCTGCACTTGAAGCATCTCTCTTTTCAAGAAAATAAGTTCTGGACAATTCAATTCTTTGAAATTCGTTTTCTTTCCACTCAAATTTTATCCTTGCAATCAACGGATCCTTAATTTCATTTTTCAAATACTAGGGAGAGATGATTTACCGACACTAATGTTTGGTGCAAATTAAGACATGGCAAAAACCCCAAATTAATAAATATTATGAGTTCAATCTCAATTTGACCAAACTCGAAATTCCAGAACTCACTTTGTTCAAATCCTTCTTGATGTAGAGATGTCACCATCCATCTATTTAGCTAGGGACAATATAGGGTGAGACTGAGAATTAAAATGTTGTCAGTTCTTGTTCCCTGATCTGTTGGGGCACATTCTACGATTTACCTCCCTCACAAAACTTTAGGGGCGGGATCGTGGGGGCTTTCAAGATTGAAGTTCAACCTTTTTTTTTTTTTTTTTTTTGAGAATTAAAATGTTGTCACTTACCCTGTTTACTTCAGTGGTGGTAATGTGGGCTCAACTCGGCCGTTGAAGACTCAAGCTCAGCGTGTCTAAGTTCTAGACTCTACTTGGCTCTTTGCTTGTAGAATTCACGAGCAGAACCAAGTTGACTGCTAGCTGGCTCCTTTAAAAAAAAAAAAAAAAAACACACACACACACACACACACAAAATTTACCAAGTAATCTCAGAAACAAGCCATTTTTCTTGACAAAAGGAAGTCTGTCGAAAAACGAGTCGGTCCACAGTGATGCTATCCATTTGTGGATATGTATATATTGAAAAGCGTCATCATGTTGAGATAATGTTCCCCCAAAACAGTACTGGTAGTTGATATTAAGGTCGTGCGAGATATTTGCGTCCTCACTTCGTACCCCATCAATAGTTTTATGAGATATTTTGTTGGAAAATAATATATTAAGTTAATATATTCAAGTTCAATGAAATTGTAACAGCAATTCTTAGATTTCATATCTAGTCGGGGCGAAGCATGCTCCAAATCGAGTTCCCTATACACAAACTAGACCAGGGACGGATTTAATTTTTTTTCCCTCGTATTAGCCTGGCTTGAAATTTTTTTAGCTCGATCTTGAATTCAAACCTGGATCCGTCCCTGATTACTAGACTAAAGAGGTTGTCACCTTGAAAGGCGTGTCGAAGATAATATCAGTTGTATTTGAATGCCAATCTCGATAAAGAAACACTCTGGGCGATCATCTTTTGAGGTGGGATTATTCCCCTCACACTGCTACTGATTTAATTTGTATTTGAATTGGTTCAATTCCTTAATCAATTTCTCGTTATAAATTCATTCATGGCTATTGTAACATTATTTGTGTTAAATACAAAAGTAACTATGAATTTAAAACCTCCCTCATCCTAATACTATATCCTCCTTATGCTTCGCACAAAATTTGAGAGTTCTTTTTTCACAGTTTCTCTCTTCTCTTTGTTTCAAGAGTTTAGTTCTTAATGCCTTAGATAATTTAGTTATTTGTGTTTAGCCTTGTGATAGAATTGTGGACATTCTTAGTTCACTTAAAGTAGTAACGAGGTGTTGGTGAACTACTTTCGATCGTTGCATCTTGAGAGAGACACCATCAGTCATCTTGCAACACAACGGGAGTAAATCTGTTTTAAGAAAAATGTGTATAGCTTAGGCCTCGGTTCCTTTCAATACCACTACTACCTTAACAACCATTTCCTCTAATTTTATTGTTACTTTGTTTATTGCAATGTTTTATTCCATTATTTAATTTATACAATTCCATTAGTATTTCTAATTTCTCCTTTATATTTTTCCTAACATATTTTACTAAGATTTGGCTACTGCATATTAGTCGGGTTAAGATGATAGCACTGTTGTAATCAGTGGAGAGATCGCTCTCGTATACTAGTTTTTATCTTTACATACAATGGTAGTTTTCCATGTAATATTAGTTGACCACAGAATTGAAGTGTAATTCTTGCAGACATTTTAAAATCTTTTAACTGATGCAGGTATCATCTTGATTGATTGTTCCACATTTTCTTGATCATGACCATTTGGCATAGGCATGAATTCTTAATCACAATATGATGATGCTAGATTCTCTACTAAAGGGGTGGCAAAGTTTGTAATCAGCAGTTTGAGGAAGGCAATGACATCAAGAGTGCAAGGAATCGATCAATGCCTTTGGACTCAATTTTATGGGATTGTTAACCTTTAAAAGAGAAGAAATTTCTTGACTTTGTTTGATAGCTCTTGCAGCTTTATGTGCCTACCAAGTTTGATTGGGGATTCTGGTTTGAACAGTAGTTATTGGAATTAATGGGTACATAACAATGAAAAAGTGTGAAATAGAAGTCTTCAATAGGTGTGACGATTAATATGACTCTTTAAGTGCATAGTTAAAAAGTCATGATCTTTTGATAGAGTACAATAAATCACACCATTAAATCATGAACCAATCTAAAATGGTGTGATCTAATGGTTAAAATTAATTTGCGGTCAATTATGCGATCATTTGAAAAGAGAAATTGAAATTTATAAAAGGATTACGTGGTACAATTAGGACAAATAAGCCTTTCTAGAATAAATATTCAACCGCATGTGAACCTTCAGGTATTGTTTTATTCAATATTTGTTCAATTACTCTTTTACACATAATTCCATTTTCTTTACCCAAAATCAATTCTAAATAACTGATTTCTAATTCATTCTCTCTAAACATGTAAAAATAATTCTCAAATTGCATGTTCGATATTTAAGTATTCGATATTATCCGTCTAGAAGAGTACAATCAAGCATTAATTCATTTGGCAAAATTAATATCATGCTATATTAATTTAGAAGAATCAGAGTATCTTGAAAGATTGATGTCCATTTGATTATGTTAATTCCAATACAGTGGATTAATATATTTTTAAAGACTCGCAATCGCATACCTAACTCCATTTCATTTTCTTCTAGTATTTATATTTTTCTTAAATTTCTTATGCCGCAAATGATCAATCTACATCATGAGCTGTTATGATGAATTCCCCGTTTCGGAAGCTAAGGCAAGGTTCATTGCATGCTCATTGGAACATTATTCTATCAAGCCCCAAGTCCACTTGGGGTACTGGCCACTACATACTCTCACTTATGAGTTTGGCGTTGAAAAAAAAAAAAATGAAGTCAGTCAGTCATCCTCATTACTACTCTACTCAATTGCTTAACTTTTCTAAGACAAACTATAGACTAAAACTGGGAATGAGCCCCTTTAGAGTTTATATAATATGAAAACAAAGAGAGAGATCTCAAACAGAACACATTAGTCCTCATCCCAAGCCAGTGTATAAGTATTCAGATTATAAGCCTCAATAAATTTATATATTTTATTAATTAAAGTATGTTGAGCACACCAAATAACACAAGAAAAGTAACACCATTAAAATGGCATAACTTTGCACAACAGGTTTATCAGTAAATAAAGTCTGGTAACTGCAGCGGGAATCGTGCTACTTCAACCTTAAAGTGACCTCCTTTCGGATCTGCCAATCTGGGAAAAACCGAATGTCAAATTTTCAGAAAACAAAGGTATTGCAAAAAATGTCATTCTCATTTGTTTTAAGCCCAAGAATTCAAGCTATAACAGAAAGCACTGTAAGGCACGTTAAGAGAGAAAAATGTCTTACTCAAAACAATGAAAGAGAAAGAAAACACGAATTTATTTGAACTTTTGCAATTCACTATGTCAAATAAGGCATACCTTCCAGGGACAAAAGTAAACGATCCTTCAATGGATCCTAAAGATGATGGCAGAGGTGTGCAACTCTCATAGACAAATTCATCCTCTCCAGGATGTAGCAGTGGAAACTGCAGTTATGTCATTAAGATAGAGTAATGTAAGACTGAAAATGCAACATCATCAACTCAACAAATAGTCTTCGGAAGCTTGTGAAAGTAGTAATCCTTTTTTTGTTAAGTTCATATGGCTACATTCTCTGTCTTCACTATTATTCGTAACCAAAAACCACAAATGTAATATCTATAACACTCGATTCTACAAGAATTTTTATGAAAGCCTTAATTACACACCAAAAATTTGATGCATAAGGTATTTCACTAATACGATGTAATGCTGAGGAGGAATTAGCAACATTCTTGATAGACCATATATTGTGCTGGACGTGAGTACTTCAGACTTCACCCTTAGTGAATATCAAGGAGTCAGCACAAATTGAATGGAATGAAACAGCCAAATTAACTTGCTTCATGAAGCCCCTGTAAAAGCCTTGAAGCATATTCAAATATAATAATTTGCCACCGCCTTAAATTAGTTACTGGATCTTTTTTTAAATCAGGTCAAAGCAACATGAAAGCTAAGAATGAGCAAGCTGTTAAGAACCAGGACAGGAATGAGATTTCATCATCTTTTAGATATAGGCAGTATCCTTTGCGCCATTTACGCTATGTAACCCTCCAGATCAAATAGTTCCAAATTATGTAGTTAACTTAGTGTTTGTTCAATGAGTCTACTAAATAACTGCCAAACGTCTTAAGATATATAGAGTGATAGTTTTCCTACCTTTGACTGGGTCTTTTGATGTAGGACAGTGGAAGAGAGTACACAGGAATTGGGAGATGAAAAGAGAATAGAGAGTGAAAGTCTAATAATTGCTAATAGAATGCCAGAATTGTTATCAACAATTGACATATTGAGAAGTAGAAGTCCTAACAAGACTAGGGAACACACTCAAACTGCTAATAATTATTACAAGAAAATAAAATAAATATCTACACTTAAGCATCAAATAAATGCATAAAGTCACCCTACAAGATACTTCCCGAGGCGTCAGGTATTAATCTCCATCATTTCCCAGAGTGAAAAGAACTCCACTGTAGCCAGTTAGCTACAAATATGGGTCTAAAATATCAGGATCAATATGACAAACTTTTCATCGCTGTATAAGCATCATAAGTAATAGAACGATCTCTTCAGCGGAAAAGCAATTAACATTAACTACCAAATGAATAAATAAAATAATGGTTCTCCATGACATTTACAATAAATCAGTTGGCTATGAGAAAGCAGGAACACGAGGAACCAAGGAAAATGATGTCATGCACAAATAAATGAAGGTAAATAGAGGCTTGAGTGTACCTCGGTAAAGGAATAAATTTGCAACATTAAAAATTGGACTTAAGTTTAAGAAAGATGGCAAGTCAAGAAAATCTATATCGGAAACAACCCTTATAAGTATAGGGCATAAGCAAAGTGATTGAGCATGAAGTTTCTTGATAACACTTAAGGTAATAATAAGGGAAAATTTCATTTTCAACAAAATCTGAAATTTTCCAACAAAATCATGACTTCTAATAGTTTTAAGTAACCCTGGGACAAAATTCTATGCTAAGATGACGCCCTAACAGAGACAATATAAGCAATGTTACTTTCAAATGAAGGCCAAGGCTGTGGTCTTATACCTACCAAAATGCTTAAATAGACCACAGACATGTGCTAGGAAATATCTAAGCCTTAGAAGAACGAAAACAAACACAACACAGACACGCAAGCACATAATTATTAAAAAAAAATAATTAAAAAAAATAAAAAAATTGGACACAAATATGTCAATTAACATAATATTAAAATATTTTTTACTTCATTTTTAATTTAACATTTTATACTTTTGAGGAAGATGAAAAATGGAGAACTGAAGGATTTAGGTTCCATGGCAGAAGGAAGAGAAGCTGTAAAAATGGAAAAATGCATAAATTTCGATTTTCAAACATTCTGATTGTTTTTATTTTCAATGGCTGGGCAGTCAAGTAACTCTTGAGCTGTAGCATCTTTTAAATAATTTAGCAAAAATTATTAATCTCAGTATCTCATGATGAAAATCTAAGCTAGACTTGAGGTAAAGTGAAAACCTTCCTTGGCTGTAAAGACATATTGCGACACAGTTCCCTTTGCTCACAAACCCAAAGTGCCTTAAAGAGAAAAGCTGAATCCTATTCTGCATGAATTCCCCGAAATGGAGTTGGCAACAAGCTTGCTTGTGGGAAGTACGTTAAGTAGGTTTGTATTGCCTTACTTCCAAGGGCATACTCATTGGCATTGTCTAAAAAAAAAGGTTTTCATACCAGTATTGTATAGATACAGTAGCCCTAACAGAATATTAGCAATATCCATATATAGGACATCACGGTAAATGTTATCCGAATAAGGTCCAAGTTAACTGGAACACGTGTTTCTCAGTAACATGCTTACAAGTGCAATTATACCATTTAGTTGTTCTAGGAACAGTATACATTGATCTATCAATAGACCTAGCTAGACAAGACTGTCGAATATCAACACACAAGTGCATGCCTGCCTCAGATTAAGAACATCATTGTTCTTCATTTTCATATTCATAATCTCAGCTTGCAACCATTTATAAATCTAGAAATAGTGAGATTAGGAGTTTTATGATTGTTACATCAGAAAATTAGCTCCATGAAGTGAGCATTTTACTCACAAATAGTGGAAGTACCTTGTCTACGGTTTAAAAATTGATCCAACTATTAATCTTTGATAGGTTGGTGCATATTTCTCTTCCACTCTAAGCAAATTAAAAATGATTTAAAATGACTATATTACTCTATCTTATCCTTGAAAATGTAGATTCGGCATTCTCGTCAATTAAAGTTCATCCTTCAGTTCCACAGGAATAAATGAACGGCATACCTTCACATATATGAATCAAATCAAATGTCTTAATCAGAATTCAGCAAGTCAAGAGTTTAGTCAGTCTAAGAGTTCAAATCAATTCATTCAAGAGTAACAGCTAAGATAACCAAGTGAAAATGTTGAAAGTTATAATAAAAAAGTCCTACCCTTCCTATCACGGCTTCTCCATTGACATTTGATACTACAGCATCATTAGCACGTATGGTCCAGTGTCTCCGATACAACTGGCAAGAACTGAACATCATTCCTTCGATGACACATCCACCAGGGGAAAGAGACATGCGGATAGAATAAGCAAACAAAAACTTCTCTGATTCATCGCGAAGGTTACTGAACTCAGGTACAAATACAGCAGAAGCATGGACCTGAAGTTCATATCTCAATTGTCAAAAGGTAAAGGTAACAAAAATGTCCTGGAAATGAGAAAGGAGTAAATTCTGGGTAACAACAGAATTCTTTGTGGAATAGAACATTTATACAGCAATCTCAAAGGAGGCAGCAGAACCATGATCACAAATTGAAACAGGACAGCATATGATATTACAGTGTCATTTAGTAATTTCATTCAGTTTCTTGTATCATTAAAAGATCAAATGCTACTAAAGACTCTTTTGAAGAACGGGGAAAAGGATTTCTTTTAGAATGCCTTGAATGAGAAAACTGACTCTTACAAGTTATGAGGAATAATAGAATTGAATTCCAAGATTTATTTAAACCTTTAAAATTTGATAAGTTGAATGCAGGCCACAGAAAACATAAATTACAGTTACAACATTTCTGTTCGGGAGATATACTGCCTCATGTGCACTATAGCACTGAACCATATGCAACATTTTGTGAACATAGTCATAATATTAGTTAATTTATGACGGCAAATTGGCAATAAGAACAAAGTAACTGAACCCCAACAATAAGCAGAAGTTCTACCAGCAAAATAGAAGACATAACAATATTTTATATATATATTTTAAAAAGGCTTTACTATGCAAGCTACTGATACATCACCAATAGAAATGTACTACATCCTTCACAAACATATTACAAGTCAGTAAGCCACATAGAAACGAGCTAAGATAAAGAACCCAAAGAAAAACCATTGCATATTGAATACGTAATCAACTTTCTGGGGGTAGACATTTGGCGAAATGCTAAGGGTTAAGTTAAAAAAGCAAATTGAGAAAAATAAAAAAAAAGGGAGAGCGAGAGAGAGAGATCAGCTCAGTGATTGACTTCTGTTAGAAAAACATGGGACTCAGATAAGAAACGAGGATCTTGCTTCAACAAAGGGTTCAGAATTGTATGTCACTAGGTGGCCACTTGGTTAGCCAATAGAATAACCTGGAAAAGAACACCACCATCATCTGAGAATTTGCTTAAGGAAATTTCTGGTTTCTCTTATATTGAGAATTTTGCTCTTGGACCTTGTAAGCACCTTTGAGAATTAGATACCTCAAAAGACTGCACGAACATTTCCAATTTACAGTAGCAACTAGAATCATAAAATCAAGCCCCATGGCACAAGAACATAAAATCAAGTAGCACTTCGTTAAATCTCTCCCTCACAACACTAGCAGTGCTAATCAACAATATAACAAATAAGATGGGGAAAAGGGTAGTTAGAATGGTTCAAAAACAGTGATTACCTTAACGCCATTTGTTATAGCGGAGGAACATAGGGGAGGTTGCTCTGGAAACAGATTGATGCTTCTGATCTTTCGTTCTTGGCGAACCTTAATAGTGCCATCGTGCAAGCGACGACCATGTTCTTCTAGCCATAATAGCATGGCATCCTGTTGTTCACTACCTTTTGATTCATGCACTGAACTTATCAATGTATCTGGCACACAAGGAAGCATTTCTCCATCAACAGCAAGATTCCTTGTACCAACAAAAAGTTGACCAGTGCGACAGTTCAGGAAGAAAATCTTTTCACTGTAGGTAGCAGAAGCTGCAACAACGATATACTCAGATCTGTTGCTGAATCCCATGTGATGCATAATACCCTTGGTGTCAAGTATCACCTGACTTAAGGGCAACAGGAACACATTTACCAGATGATCATATAAAGAGTAGCCCCCCATAATACCCAACAAAGTTGAAGGGAAGCTTCCACTGAACTCTTCATTTGGTAGTTCTTGACCATCACAAAAACGATAGAGAAGCCTCGTAGGAAGAGGCAGTTTTACTTTCATAGAATTCTCAAACTCAGTGATCTCAGCTTCGGATGCACCCTCACGCAGGGTGGGCAAAACCTCTGGAAAGTTCACTGCTAACCAGCTTTTGAGTCTGCTCCAACATTGTTTAGCTCGTATAACCAGTGGCCACGGATACGTAGAAAATGCTTGTCGCCATGCTTTATAAGCTGCCTGTCAAGGAAAACTGCAGTCAGATCCAATAGAATATCAAAAGGACACAATATCATTGCTTACACAAAACTTTTAAATAAAATGTAAAAAAATATTTGCATAGAAATGAAAGCAAGTGACCCATCTCAGTAAATTCAGTTGGATTTTAAATAGGTATTATTCAAGAGCTAGTTGTTAATAATATAAACCCTTTGCCTCCAACTGTTTTATCAGGCTTTTGAGGATAATAATTGTGGGATAAAAGCTGGGTTAATTTTAGCAATGACCAGTGAAGTTTACACTAAATTTCACTTTACCAAACTTTAAATTGTTTAAACATTGAAAAGTGTATTCAGTTACACGCTGGGTTAATTTCTCGGAATTTCTTACGAATAACTTTGAACACTTCATAAATTTCTTACGAATTTCAATAGTCATACGTAAAATTAACTCGATAAAAATGATCCCTTTTTTCTATATCGAAAATCTCAATAAATTAAAACAAAGAAATAATTTCCTAACTTCAGCATCATCTGTACATGTATATATCTACCTTGAATGAAGGGGCCGGGTTGCCGTGGGGATCAAGAGGCGAAGAGAGCTCAAGATCAAAGAAACAGAATTTGGCCCAAAGGGAGTCGTCGGAGGCCCAAACGAGAAATCTCTTTCCGACGCAACTCACCGACGCAGCATCTGATGGACCCAATTTTGAGAGTATTGTGTGCATCGCCAGACCCCCAACGCTCTCCAATTCCATATTTTTTTCTTTTATTTTGATAAATTGTTTCTGATCAATTGCCGCCAGCAGATTTCGCAAGTTTGAGATAGTATTTTCGTCTTTCTTTCAGGGGACTTTTTTAAACAGAAGATACTTTCAATCAGTGGTAACTCAACTCAACTCTCAATTGTCTGTGTCTGATACTTGCCTTTTCTTGGGACTGTTGCTGAAACAGTAAAAATATTCTGCTCTAATCCTCTAAGTGGTATGGCATCTACCTAAAGAATTCTGTAATTTAATATATTAATGTGATAATTTGTTGTTATCTTATATATCAAATCACTAATTTATATATATATATATATATATATATATATATATATATATATTATGTAAGACGATTGCGATAGTAAATGGCTACAAATAATAATCGATTGTACCAAATGGATCTTTAACCTAGCCGATGCGATATAGTTTCGAGTTTCACTATTCACTTTACTGTTTTTGTTTATTATGTTGCATTTTAATTGCACTAAAGATTTTTTACTCTTTACTCAATCTTGCATATGTGTCTTTAACTTTTTTCTTTATATTCTTACCTTTAGTTAGCCACTAATTATCATGTTTTATCACTGATGACGATTTTGTCAATATATTTTATTATCATGCTTTGAAATGAGAAAAAAATCATTTATCGAACTTTCGTTTTTGTCTTTTTTTTTTATTTAATAATATAAGGAGCAAATAAATTGTTTTACACTCTCTTCATAGATTTTTTTTTTAAATTTTTTTATTGAAACCTAGTTGGGGACGATGTAAAAGATTAACAACTGAAATGCAACAAAAAGTCGAGGATATAAATATGATAAAGAGATGAGGTTGAGGGCTTTCAATACGATTAAAATCTGATACGACAAAATGTCAATATAATCGGGTAATTATATTTACACCACAATTTTTATTTCTTGCACCATATTTTAATTGCATTTAATATTCTTAATCTTTGTTCATTATAGCATTTATCCCCTTAATAATTTTGTATGTCATTCTTATTCTCAAATATTTCATTAGTTTACACGTTTTGTATTTAATAACAATTTTATGTCCAAAACATCCATTGTAATAGCCAAAACAACTTATTTTTCCATCATATTTTTAAAAATAAATAAATAGAAAGTGTGGAAAAAATATTTTTTCCTTATTTAAAACATGAATTTTTTTTTTTTTTATATAAATCATCAACAATCACAAAACGTACTAATTAATAACATGTTGAAAATAAGAAGTCGATGCAAAATAAATGTTATAATAAGCAAAGATTGAGGAGTACAACTACAAAAATGTGGTGTATAGTACAAAAATTGTGGTGGCAATATAACAAACCATATAATCCCTTAAAGTAAATGAATAATGCCACTTAGTCTTTAGTATCAGTAGTGTTAGAGCACCAGTTTAAATGTCATGCAAGTGATTAGACATTTTAAATGTAATTTATTTTTCTATTTTCAAGTTAATATATCAATTAATGACACTTGCACGACATATAAATTGGTGCTTAGAAACGGTAGTGTCAAATAGCATCAACTAGGTAAATTTAACCAAAGACAATTTTAAACTTAAATAAAAATAATTTTGTTTTGTTTTGTTTATTTTTTGGATTAAGATTGCGAAATGCAGTGATTAAATCATTTAACGGCATAACTTTATACTATTATTAGGCATATCCACCCAATTGGCTAAAAGCATATTTGTCAATACAACATGTTCTTCATCGATATACAATATATTCTACAACACTAGAAACCCTAGTTCCTATAGATTGTTCATGAATAATAATAATAATAATAATAATAATAATAATAATAATTATTATTATTATTATTATTATTATTATTATTATTATTATAGTCATAATTATATTTATTAGTATGAAGTCTCGGTTCCAAATGAAATACAAAAGAGTTTTGGCTCTTTCTCAATCTCTTACATTGTTCTCTTCCCTATTAATTTTATAATACGTTACTAGAACGGAGCCAACTGAGATCATAGCTTTATTTCTCTTAGTTTCAATAGTGAAATGGGTAAAAAGACAATAGTGAAAATAGAAAAAATGGGTTAAGGCAAAAGATTAGGGACATTAATGAATCGAGCCGAGCTCGCTGAAGAGCCAAAACTTGAGGCTTGGGTTCGGCTCGATTAAAAATCGTTCGGGCTTTTTTTGGTGGGCACGAGCTGAGCCAAACTTTTACTTCACCAAAAAATCTAGACTTAATTCGAGCTTTCGACTTGAGCGTTATCTAACTGCCAATTCACGATTTTTTCTAACGTATGCAACTAAGTAGCTCTCTATGTAGCTACACTACAAACAAGCAGCAGTTGCACGCTGCTTGCAATATAACAAGTAGCTTTTTTTTCTTTTTTTAGAGAAAATTACATAATACTAGGTGTTTAAAAATCACAATTCAAAAACAGGACTAAAGTTTCATTATTCATAAATGAGATATCAATATAATAATTAAAATATTAAATATCTTCACCCAATTATTCCAAATCCTAACCATTTTTTCCTATCTTTTCTCTCTCTACCGTCTTCCCTCTCTCTATATATTCTCTTCCCTCTCTTAATGAGAAAGCACCACCGAAGGTTTTGTCACACATGAATTGTCTATGGCCCCGTCAGAGAGCACCACCGACGAAGACACTCTCAGGCGTGCTCTGCACAGATGATGGGTTGCTTATGAACTGCAACGATGATTGTTCAACGTCGGTGCGCACGACTGTAATGGTGGGTTCGTTCTCCGTTGCCACCAGTTGTAATGAAGAGGAAATCAGATCGTTCGGTTTGTGATGCGATGATCTAAAATTTTTGCCAGTTCAGTGATCTGCTTGCGGTGGTTTGGGGTACGATGTCTACTTGTGGTGCAATGTCTGCTTGCGGTGGTTTGGCGGCGGTGGAGGTGGTTGTTGGTGGTTGGAGAGCTAATGGAGTCGATTGTCGTGGTTTTTGTTGGCAGCTGATTGGATCTGGTGGTGGTAATTGTTGTTGGTGGTGATGTCGTGTGTTGGTATTGGTAGTGTCGATAACGTCGCGGTGGTGGCCTTTCTAAAGTGTCGGTGGTTTTGTATTTGTTTTGTTTTTGTGGTAAGATAGTGCTAGGTGCGATATTTGAAATGACGGGGCTACTGGAGATCTTGGTGGTGGTGGTTTTGGCGGGATGCGACTGGTAGTAGTGGTGAGGTGGTGGTCAGGAGTGTTGGTGATAGTCACAGATAATTTGATTGTTTGTGATCAAGAAATTAGCGTATGTGACCAACCATTCAGTTATATGTGACGAGCTATTTAATGTGATCTAAAAATTTAATAATCTCTAACTAAGTAATTTAGATTTGAAATAATTTGTGCCTTGTTTGATTTGTGACCTCGAAATAAATTGTAATCTATGAAATTTTGGATTTATGACCAATTAATTTGATGATATATGACTAGTAAATAAATTTGTGACTTCTAATTGTGAATCTGTGACCATTAATCGCAGAACCATGACTTTATTATATTTAATTAATATATATTTTCAATTGATTATATGTATACCTAAATTTTGAATTTTTAAACTATGTATCAGATTTGTGAATTGGTGTAAACAATACATCTGAATTATGATTTTCTTCCCATTTTTTTTTTTAAGGCTAGCTCGTCATGGCCGAATATGGCATGTGACATGAGTTGATCTTGCTCTGGCCTTTTTCGAGCTAAGCCACGTGCGGACCTAGTCGACGAGCCAAATTGACATCCTGACTAAAATTGTAGTTCACATTTTAAAGTTTTTATACTTTATTTTACGAGTTAATTTCACAAACAGTCACTAAACTTACCTGAAGAATACCAAACAATCATTGAAGTTTAAAAACCTCCAGAAACGGTCACTGATGTTTTGAGCGTTTTTAGAAATGGTTACTGAAATTTACAAACTTACAGAAACGGTCACACAGATTTTTCATATTTTTGGACGAGTTTTGCGGCAATTTTTCGACAACTTCCGACCACCAAGACCGCCGAATTTGGATACCATTGAAAAGTCTATAATGTTCTTTTCAATTACCACCCAAAATCTTCACATAACTCCGAAGACTTTGGCAGGAATAAATCCACAAAATTAGCTCCCGTACCTCGAGTGTTGCCACAATCTGTTCGACGTACAACAATGTGCCAAACTACTTCAACAAGTCTGCGCGAATTCTAAAAAGCTGCTCAGATTATGAGGAGCTGACTTTGTGGATTTATTTTGGCCGAATCTTTTGCAGTTTTTGGGAAATTTTGGGTGGTAATTGAAGATGATATTATCCAAATCCTACGGTCTTGGTAGTCGGAAGTTGCCGAAAAACTGTCCCAAAACTCGCCTAAAAATTTGAAAAATCTACACAGATTTTCAGATTTCGAGAAACTGATTTTGTGGGTTTATTCTGTTTGAATCTTTTGGTGTTATAGGGAGATTTTAGGTGGTAATCGAAGAGAATATTGTGGCTTTCCAACGGTATCCAAATTCGACGGTCTTGGCAGTTGAAAGTTGTCGAAAAATTGCTGCAAACCTCGTCCAAAAATATGAAAATTTTTAGTGACCGTTTCTGTAAGTTTTAAACTTCGGTGATTGTTTTGTAATTTTAAGGTAAATTCAGTGACCATTTGTGAAATTAACCCTTTATTTTATTTTATTTTTACCTAGCCAAATACACTCGGAGTCTAGACATGACCATTGGAGCAAATTCCCCATGTTTTGAAGTAATAGATATACACCAATTTATGCGTCACAATACCCAAGACAACTTGTGGGTGTGGAGATGACACATAAATGGATTATCCCAACTGTTGTATATCCACTCGTTGCAAGCAATCCAAATCCTCGTAATATATCGTTAACTTCCCAGTCTCGGAATTTTCTGGTCGCCATTTGGGTTACAATCTTCTCCCAAAACTTTTGTTTCGGTATACCCCAATTTCACCATTAATATCAAACGCAAATGCCTGTTTCGGCTGCAGCAGTGGGCTCAGTTTCAGCCTTTCTCTCGCGTTTCTTGAGCAGCGAGAGTGCAGCTGTTGCAAACTCCCAACCATCTTTGAGCCTCTCGCGCAGTTCATCAGGCAGAAGGCAGCCAGCGTTGGGTGCCCCTAAAGTCTCAATCTCCAGTGGCAGCAACACTAAAACTGACGGAGTGGTGGATCAGTCTTCTTTGTCGCCTGATGAAATAAAACAATCTCGGGTGTGTTCCCTTAACTCTTTTGTTGTGCCTTCCCAAGTTTATATAAGAAGAGAGAGAAAGAAATGCTAAGTCGATGAATATATGAAAGAATAATATCCGTTATTCTTGGATTGTTTCACCTTGATTTGAATTTCTTATGATTTAAAACAGGTTAAAATAGAAACAGGAAAAATGTAAAGAAAGAGAATTGATCAGGTGGATTCTAATTATAGTCATAAAAAATGGTGCCTTTAAGCTGAGCCAAACATGCTCCAAGTGGCTCTGCACTGTAATGTGTTATGTATTTCTCTTATAATAACTTCATATCGTGCTTTAAATTGGTGAAAAATTTATTATATTGACCGGAATTGTTCGAGCTTAACATTAGGGGCATGGCGTGGTAATTTGAGATGGAAATTAGACAATTTAATACAAGTTTGAGTGGAAAATTTTCTGGTCCCCCCTTTTACAAGTTGAGAAAACATAGTGTTAAAGTAGTTGAACTGCAGTCTTTGGACGAATAGGATTTTATACCTCGAAGTTGTCAATTAGCTACAGCTACTTGTTAGTAGATTTATGCATTGATCTGAGAGATCAGGGTCTTGAACTTCTTTTGATTTTAGTTGCAGTTAGACTTGCTGTGAATTCCGAGCTAGCAGAACCTCTCAAAAGTGATACTGATTTTGCCAGTCGAGGAATGCATGTGAACGACTTTGTTCTGATCATGTCTTGTTAGGGCTAACAATTGAACTTTTTGCGTGTCCAGCTGAAATAGGCAGCCAAATTTTTTAACTCTTAAGCTTGAATACAATTAGTCCAAAGGACAAAAAGAGTCATTAGCAATTTAGCATAGCAATTTCTGTTTTCTTTTGTTTCTTTGGCCATTTTTGTCTTCAGGGGAAAAGATACAGTAGCCTCAATGAACCATCATATTAATTAAGTGTGTTTAAACAATTGTTGCAATACTGTCTGCAACTTATTGATATAATGATTTTGAAGAGAAACTGTGTAATACTGTCTAAGTTGTTCTTCGAGAATAGATCCACATGATTGGGTTATTTATTTTGATTAACATCAATGCTTTGTAAAGGCTTCTTACATAATACTATTTTACTCAAAGAAGTAGAGGTCTGCTGACTGGAAAGCTGCAACGGCTTATAATGAGAAAGGACTCATCTATGATGGCAGGATTGAAGGTTTTAATGGTGGTGGTTTGCTAATCAGATTTCACTCTCTCCTTGGTTTTCTTCCTTTCCCACAGTTGAGCCCTTCTCACTATTGTAAAGGTATTAAATCTCTTTTCAATTTAGCTCTACACACAACCAATTCTGTTTCCTAGTTGTGTATTCGTATTTATCTCTTTTTATATTTATGTGAATAGTTAAATACAGTGCAGACTGTTTACATTATTTAAGGTACGATGAAGACTATTGATTATCTATTATACCCTAGTGGCCTAGTATATTCCTTGAATAATGGTGTGAAGCTTTGACACGAATTCACCAAGTGATTGTAAGTATGTAAAAATGCAATTAACCCTTAATATTAAAAGAAGAGTTATCTTGTCTTTGGTTAGTTGTGGTTTGCAGGCTATATGTGTAGTCACGAGACTACGTTTAACATCTTTCTGAAGTAACGTTGTTTTAGAAACACATAGCCTTTTTCTCTTTCTTGAAACCATTTAATATGAAACGCTAAAAATAAGTAAACTTCTTTTAAGTAAACTGTTGGATGTGCATGGTAGGGGTCACATTCTATAGTTTAGTGAATCAAATGTCCAACATGAATACATGGAACCTTAAAGTGCCAACTCTAGTTTTGGCGAATGAGACGAGAATTGTAATTTCACTGGCTGAAAATCTGGTGACGACGGGCATTTTTATAGTAAGTTTTCTTTGCATATACTTTTCCATTTCTTGTAATCATGAGACATTTTTAGCATGTCATGTTTGAACTTGGTGGTGCAATGTAATTGGAAACTGTGATTAGAACAATGAATATTTTAATAATATTTTCCCTGCTTTCATCATTGCGTTGTCCTTATCATTATGTTCTGTACTTAATTGTTCAATAGAATATGACTATGTTTAGCCTCCCACCTGCTTAACTTTGCTCTTCATCATCACTACTTGCTTATGTTATTTGACATTCAGTCAAATTTGGTAGTTCATAAAGTAAGGATGTACTTCTAAACGCCTAATGTTGTAAATTTTTGTGTCACCTTGTCCTTCAGCACCCCACAAGACAGTTCAAGAGATTGCAAGAGATTTGACGGGTTCTATTGTATCTGTGAAGGTATGGAGTTTCATTATTGCAACATTTGTTCTTTTCTATGCCAAAATCAGTATATCAATTGAACTTATTGATATTTAGTTAGGTTTAGAAACTTAATCATTTTTAAACTACCAGATAATCTCAAATGAGTCTTGAGTAAATTTTGTTTAGTTCTATGATATACCTTATAACTTTGTTGTAAGGTTCTCTGCTGAATACACAAAGTTATTCCTTGTTCAAGTTGGAGTGATGGGACTTATATTCATTTGATGATCAAATTACATCCATGAGAAGGGTCTGAAAAGGCATGTGTTGACAATAAAATAATACTTAACAAAAACAAGATGCAAACCCAAGAAATGTGTCCACATTTTAAGTAACAATATTGCTGCATAGCTGTTTTCTTAGATGATCAATTTCAATTGAGGAGACATTCTAAGTTCTAATCCAATTCACTCAAAATGTCCTTTTTTTATGTGCAATTTGAACATTGGTAATAGAATATCTTGTTAGGAAGGTGTGTTCTCATTAACTTTTGAAAGCTCGGCCTGGGATCTAATTTTAGTACTCATGGAGTAATCTTGAAGAAGATTTCTGGACAACATTTGATTATCAGCGTAATCTAAAAGCATGCTGATGTAGACTTTGTGTTTCTGTTGCTTCGTCTGTTTTATCAATTAGTTTCTTGATGATCTTTTGCTAGTCATAAATGAAAATCTTAGGTCTTTCTTTTTTAATATCGACTAACCACATAGCCACGGAGGAGTGAAATGATAATTAATGAGGCATTCAATTGATTTTTACATACGTTGATTATAGCAACACATGGGTCAGATCTGGTAAATGTTTACTTGTTAACAGATGGGACACACTACCAAGTGGCAAAGGAATAAATTGTTAATCATAGCTCCCTTTTGTTCATATCAACCACACGTTTTATGCAACGTGATTTATACCGCAAGTGTACGGTGTCAAGTTTTGTAATATAGTTTTGAAGTAAGAGTGTCGAACCCACATGGATTGTAATTTAATTTCTACGAAGTACTATAATTGGGTAGCTTCTATTTTATCTAGGCAAATGGAATTTGGAATCAATATTGTTAAATAATCTAACGATGATTTTGGTGACGAATTCAAGTGATGCAAGTTATACGAATAAATCAAGATGCAAAAGCCTAGGGAATGATTTCACTGTATTCTCGACGATATTTTTCAACCTCTATAGCTATTTCCATCAAGTCTTTTCAAGATTTATAGGCAAAAACCCTAAATTAATTCTACCCCCTCTCTCGAGCGCCGAATAGAACTTATTTTTATATTTTAATCCCAATAACTCTATTTCAAATTAAACATATAGAAATTATCAAAGTATCTTGTTCTTAAGTGGAATTAGCCTCAAAGATTCGTACTTTTTCTCGAAACCTACGAAATCTGGATTATATTATTCTTAGGTCTCGCCTAAATTTCCCTTTCTCGAGTGCCAAATTTAAAGCATCCAATCATTCAATTGTTGATCAGGTAATTGAAAGCATTAAGCAATAACAACATAAATAAATTTCAGAAAAAATCAAAGGAAATAACTGCATTAGAATCAAAACATGTCTCAAATAGGTTACGTCAAGCCCTAGATCTCAAAGTTTAGTTCATAATTGAATTGATTGGCACGATAAAATACACAATAAAGAACATGGAAAAGAAGTAGGGAATAAGAAAAACTAGTTTTGTTGCGTAAGTTCTTCCCCCAATCCTTGTCAATCTTCTTGCAATTGCTTTTGTTGATCTTTGCCTCTTGAGATTTCTTCTCCTTGCAATTGCCTTTGAGCCATCCAGAAGAAAAAAGAACTCTCCTCGTTCTGTTTGTCCCCTTTTAGATTAAGTAGTATGATAGATTTGATTTTCATAAGAGTTTGTGTCAAAAAAGGAATCTGCTCGATTTTTTCCGAAATATGCCAGTGCGCGCGCGTGGTATACTTCATTGCGCACGCGTCACATACCGCTTCTACTCTCTGCATATGAAAATCAAGCCCATGTGCGCGAGAGTATTGCCTGCGCGCGCCACTATGAAATTTTTCCATGCATTGCACTTTGGTCCTTAGAGTTCATTCTTCGTTCCTTTTGGTTCATATTTGATATCTTCTTGATCTTTTATCCTCCAATACCATTTAATTGCTTCTAGCTCTTCTTCAATCATCAACATCAGGTCCGAATCAACTTTTGGTACTTTGCGATTTAGTCCCCATACTTTTGATTAAGCCCAAGTTAAACAAATTTCTCGCTTTTCTGTCCAATTTCATTGTTTTGCTTCGAGTTGCACCTAACAAACGAAATGTGTATAAAGTTAAGCATCAATTCATCCTAAAAACAATAATTGCTCTAGTTTAATGACTGAAATAAGTATATAAAATACACTTATCAATATCACAGTTTTTTTTTTATTTTTTTTTTATTTTTTTATTTTTTTTTATTAATGCAAAAGGAAGATATGTCCAATTGAAGAAGTAACTCCAACTTCAACTTTGCATGGAAGCAAATACAAAGCAGGCTTTTATGATGCACACCCACTCCTATTAGGATGGTATGTCTGTGTCCGATTCATGTGATGTTCATGTCGAACTCCAACATTCAAGGACACTCAAGGACATGTATCCAACAAGCCACATTTCCTTGTCTAATTTGTTTTTTAATTTTTTTTTTTAATTTATCGACATTCAAGGGTTGCTTTAGAGACGTCCCTCGGGCAACTGTCCAACATGGCATCTGCTGTGTCCTATAAAAAATTATAGAAGTAAATATATAATAAATACACTTAAAATTTCAAAAGAATTAAAATCAACGTGTATTGACGAGTCCATGTCATACTTTTTCGAAAATCTCATGTCAGCGTGGCCGTATCGTGTCTATGCAACTTAGGCAAGCTTAAATTTCTATAATTACCTGGTAGTCAAGGAGAACTAACATTGATATGTTGATCCAGAATTATCTGAAAACTAGGATATGAATCAAAAAATATAAATTCTCTCATTGATGCTTGGCCTTAGAAGTGTGCTGGTCCTTCATAGCTGGTAGAAATAAGAGCAATATAGGATGAATTCCGGTAGCTGAACACTGAATGGTGTTACCAGCCCTTACTACTGATTAACAGTGAATAACTAATCCATCTCACTTCCTGCTTAATGGAAAATATGCGATGGAATGGCTAATGCAATCTGTTTGAATCAATTCTAGTCTCCTCATGTACTTTCCAATTATCACTGGTCATATCCTTTTATTACCCGAAATATGTTTGATATTCAAATACTGACTGACATTGAATCTGGACTCTTGAACATAAATGATATATGTAAATCTGGATCAGATAAATGAAGAGGGTGTTTGACACCCATTTTTATGGAGAAATGAATTTTAGAATAGTAGATTGATGGAGAATGTGTGGATGAAAAATAAGGAAAAGTTTTTGATTTATGTGTAATATTATTTTAATAAAGAATGTGTGGTTAAAAAAAAAAAAAAGAGAGAGAGAAAAATATATTTTGATAAAAATGAGAATCAAACGGGGTATAAGTAATTTGTTGGTCATCCAGCAGCAAACAGTATTTCAAGAATCATCAAGGATTGGTGTTTTTCATTCGTTGTTGTTGTTAAGTTGCTGATTTGGGTTGGGGGTGGTATGGATGTGGGAATTGTTTTTCTAAAAAAAAAAATGAAAATGAGTCTCATAATTTATCCTCTATATAGATGATAAAGTTCCTTGTTCAGTGTCCTAGTCCTAGTCCTGCCGAAGTTCGGCGATTCTGAGTAGAAGAGAATCAATGTTGCTCATCTTGCTTTCATTTATTTTTTAATCAGAAACCAGCTCACTTTGTTCATATTATTATAATAATAATTTCATTTTTTACTATCAACATCATCTGTTACATTTCTGAGAACCTTACATAAAAAATTTCCTTCACTAGTTCTGTGACTGGGCACCCGATCTTGATGAGAACATAATGCTTATTTTGCTTTACTTTCCCAATACAATTTTTTTTTTCCATTGGCCACATCAACTTAAGTTCTTACCTCTAAAAATAGTACAAATTTTCTACTAGAATCTTCAAATATACCCAGACTTGAAAGTCTTAAAGGACAACATTTCCATACCAGGTAATGATATTATTCTATGAAATGAAAATATATACTAGAACATTTAGTTAAATTAAAATGACCTGTAATTGAACTCATTGAGCAAGGCTATAGTCTGGAACAAGGTAAATATTTTTTGATCATTTGACTCTGTCCAATCTTTAGTGAGTGTGCAATTCTCTAATTCACCCACTCGTGAATTAATTTTCAAGTCTACAGTACTCTCAAAGATTGCTTTTATTACTGGACCTTCTTTACTTTCATCGTGGAATGTGACTGAACGTTACTAGTCTTCAGGTAATCCAAGCAGATGAAGAGAACAGAAAATTGATATTTTCTGAGAAGGAAGCTGTATGGTCAAACTTTTCTGATCAATTAAATGTGGGGGATATTTTTGAAGCTAAAGTCGGTTCTGTCGAGGATTATGGTGCTTTTGTTCATCTGCTCTTCCCTGATGGTATTAATTCCTGAAAAACTTTTTACTTCAAATTTGTAATTTTGATTAGCCAATATTTTTCATTATTGTGTCCAAACTCTTCTGCAGGAAATTTTCACCTTACAGGACTTGTGCATGTCTCAGAAGTGTCATGGGATTTAGTTCACGATGTAAGAGATATCCTTACTGAGGGTGATGAAGTGAGAGTCAAAATTATTAATATAGATAGGTGATTCTCCTTTATATGCCTTGTGCAGTTTCTCTCTCCTTTCATATGATAAAATTACTAAATAAAATATTCCCAAGGCTTTGCCGATAAATCAAGGATGACCTTCTGCAACATCAGTGTTTCAATTTCATTGCCTTGAGCCTGAGGTTCCTTCATAATTTATATTGTTTATATTACATTTACTGTGAAAAATGAGTCGCAATCATAAGTTGGAGGGTACTTGATATACTGTTGTGTTAAGAGTACGAATTTCGTGACTTGCTGGTGTAATCTCTCTTGTAATTTGTCTTCAACTTATTATATATTTATATTTAGTTGAATAGATTTGATCGACAGCCTATTCCCTTAGATTTATGTATGTAATACGTAATGTTGAGATCCACGTAAGATTAGTGGAATAAACTGTTATAGAATAATTTCTATATCATTTCTTTAAGTGAGTTTTTCTCGATCTAAATCATTTTCTTTGACATTCGGAACATGATGTAGGGAGAAATCAAGGATCACATTGTCAATAAAACAACTGGAAGAAGATCCACTTTTAGAAACACTGGACAAAGTTATTCCTCAGGTCTCGAGTGACTTATATATTTTTTTATTATTTTTGATTCTCAGTTCTTTGTTTAGTATTTAATTATTATGCTTCTCAGGATTCATCCCTCGATTCAGATACCTTGAAAGCAAGCAGTCATTTTACCCTTGAACCTCTTCCTGGGCTTGGCACGATAATTGAAGAGCTATTGCAGGAAGATGGGTATGGTTTGGTTTTGTTCTTGAAAACAATTACATTATACTTTTTTCTGCTCATCTGTGTTTGTGTTTAGAAAGTTCACTTATATTCATCTTCATCTCTGCTAAACTTTGGTCTCTTTTTCTTTTTACTATTCCTCTTATTTCCCTTCTTCCATAATTTTGTTGTCTTGTAATTTTGTCAATACCGAGGCTTTCTTCTAATCATGGTACTAATTACTTTGAAGTCGATTCATTTCCATTAACATAATCTTGAGGAAATAAGTCTTAATTCGTCATCCTCTTGTTCAGGCACCAGAATTTTCTTTCTTAATTTATCAAGCTTTAATTTTGCCCATCCTGACCCCACAAAACCATCTGGTTTCAACTTTTCAGCCACTGGAATTCTGGAAATCCACCGTTGTGCTGCCTATATTTGAAGAGCATTTACATACATTTCTGATTCTGTAATTCTTCTTCTTTATTATCAGTAGTGGAGATTCAGTGGTTATCTGGCATAAGATCTGAACTATTTATAACATTACTATCTTGTGCCTCCAAAAAGATCTTGACCCTATATTTGGTAAGAGCAAGATTATCGTTTGACTATTTGGGAAATATCACTTATTTATAAAGTAACAATTAGAAGGTTGAATAATTTCTGTGGTGATCTTTACAATACATACTACTGCACTGTGGTTACAAAAATGTAAATACATATAGTTAACCGACAACTGTAGATCTCTACTCCATGTGTACAAATATATAAATGATAATTAAAGACATCTGTGGACTGAGGCATAATTGTAGTTATCACTGACTGTTGATTGAGGTATGATTATAAGTATGTCCTTGTATCTCCCATGAAGGTGGTGTTCCAGTGGTTAAAACCAATCTTGCTTCAAAGACCTTTAATGTCATTGACGAGGCAGCAACTTGTTCAATGCATTGGGAGCTGATGTTTTAGAAAAGCTGTGATTGACTTGAATATTACCATTTTGAATTCTGTCACCGACAAAATGTGGTTGATGGCTATTTGCTTCATGTGAGATTAAAACGCTTGTTATAAACATATATAAGTAGATCCAAAATTGTCGCAATACATATCAGGTGTAGCTAGGAAAATTCCAAGTTCACGTAGTAGAGAATAGAACCACGTCAAATCGGCAACTATTGAAGCAACAGCTAAATTGATGGACGAATGAGTAACCAATTTTTGTTTATTGAAACTCCAAGATACGGGATAATCTCAAAGAAATATGAATAGGAACTAATGGATGTGTGATCTTCTTTGTTTCCTACTCGATCAGCATTGGAGTAGGTGTTGAGTCTGTGGGTCAAGTTCTTTCAAAGAAAGAGACCATGGTGAAGCGTTTCTTAGAGATATCAAAAGAGCCACTTCATGCTGACCAATACGAGGTGGTAGGCTTTTACATGATGAGAGAGACAGTATACAAAAGAGCAATCTCTGGTGTTGGGAGTCTGACAAGTACTTTGGGGTATCTTGGACAGTGGTGTGAAAGATGTTGGTATCATGCATCTTAATGTGAACAAGAATGTTTAGCATAATTCTGTTGAACAAGAACAGACAAGGAGGTGTGTGAGTGAGTACACCCCGAAGACGGAGAAGGCCAAGATCCTTAATAAAGATTTTGTCTGCAAGCTGAAACACAAGCTTGTTTAACATGGACTACGAGGGGGAATGAGTGAAAGAATTCATGACTGAGATAGGAGAGTTGATAGCATATTCGGTTGACTGGAAATTTGAATTTGATCTACCATTGAACAGGTTTATGCCCAGAAGTTTATGTTTTTGTTAATCTTTACAGTATAATACTTGTGGTCATGAAAATATAAATATGTAGTGGCCTATAGGGGTTGAGGCATGAATATCAGTTATCATTTGAATGTTGGATGAGACGTAATTGCGGGTAATGCGTAGATGAGGGAGAATGAGTGAAAGAATTATAACATATTCGATTGACTGGAAATTTGAATTTGATCTACCATTGAAAGGCTTAAGGCCAGAAGTTTTTATATTTTCGTTAGTCTCTACAATATAATACTCAGTTGTGGTTATGAAATCCTAACTATATAGTTAGCCTATAACTGTGGGTTGAGGCATGAATATAAGTTATCGTTGAGTGTTGGATGAGACATAATTGTGGGTAATACTTAATATTATTCTCATGCCTTGTAAAATGTTAGTTCTGCTAAAACAAGAGCGACCAGATCATCTTTTAGAGCCCAATCAAGTTCTTTAATCTATCGAAGTCTTCGAGTCTGATATTTTGTGTAATATTCTATCCTGACACGATACGGCTAACTAATTCTCGTGCCTTTTGTTGGTATTGTTGTCCAGCATAAACAATGTGAAAATTACTCGGCAAGGATTTGAGAAACGGGTGGTTTCACAAGATTTGCAACTTTGGCTATCAAATGTAAGTTGTGACATGCCATTTCATTTTGTCCAAGAAGTGTTTGTTAATCGTTTCCTCCTTTTGTGCGAAGAAAACTATCACACGGATTTCTCATATTTACTCTTGCAATCTCGCAGGCCCCACCTACTGGAAATATGTACACTCTACTTGCTCGAGCTGGAAGACAGGCATGAACCTTGAAAATTTTACTCTCGCAGTATCTGTATCTCTTTGTTTCTCTGAAGGTAAAGTAACAATGTGATTCATCTTCAGGTGCAAGAAATACAACTGACAACATCGCTTGATCAAGATGGAATTAAAAAGGCATTGCAGCGCGTATTAGAACGTGTGCCTTGATTCTGTTGCTAAACTTTGAAGTATACGAAAGTACGGGTCCAACTTCAAATTGGAAGAAGAAAGAAGATAGTGTTTTCCTGATTTGTGATTGCTTAATGTTACCAATTTGTTCAGCTATTGTACAGAAACATATCCGAGGACAGTCAACCTCGTTAGTTAACTCCTGTACATAGTTCAAACTTATCGAGTTTTATTACTGGCATTTTGGAAAAAATGTGTTTCTTTTTATCAACCCTTGATGCTTCCATCCCATATGTTAATTGTGAACAAATGTTGAATCTGTATGCCAATCTTGCTTTCGCGACGAACAAAACCACCTTCCTCTAATGTCATTCCCGATACCATGAATAGTCATGAAGTATGAAGAACCTCATTGAAATGAGACCAAAGGGTTGCGTGAATTTTGGGAGTCACGAGGGGGTCTGGGCTTCAGGATTTTAGTGGAAAAGGGTTGTTGATTTGTACTGTGAGTAGAGATTGAGTGGTTTGTGGCGGTCGGATTTTTGGGGCTGGATATAGTGGCGGCACGGTCATAAGGGTTATGGTGATGTGGAGAGATGGTGGCAAGATGGTTTCGATGGTGGCGGGTTCAATTATAGATTTGTAATTTTCGTTTACAGGTCTATAATATTCAATTACAATTTTATAGTTTTCGAAATGGTGATTTTTGATGATTTTAGTTTCGCTTGCCTGTTTTTGGTGAATTTTCTAGAAGGTGGTAGTGGCGGGGGTGTGGGTACGATGTTTTGGTAAAGCGGTAATGAAAGTTACGATGGTGGTTCGTGAAGGTGCGTGCCGTAATAAGTTACAAATATTAAAAAATTATATACACTACATCAACAATAACACATAATATTGTTGTAACTTGTAAGACCCGTTTGAGTCACAATGTAAAAATGAGAATGAAAAATATAGTTTTTATGGGTCCAATACAAGAGATAAAAAATCAAATATAGTGATTTGATGTGATGTATAACAGTCATATTTTTCATTTTAATGAGAAAATAATGGAGTTCAAATAGGGCCTAAGTTTATTAGTGAATGGCAATTATATCCTGCACCTTAAGAAATTATTACCGTTGTATTCTAATTATTTTTTATAAATATAGGGTATTGGTTATTAATAAAATACACAAGTCTATGGACTTTTATTTTCTCTTTTCTCTTTTTATAACACGTTATCAGCACGAAAATTTAATTTTTCAAAGTCCAATCTTTTCTTCAAAAAAAAAAAAGAAAAGAAAAGGGGGGAAATTACTTCAATAGTATTCCAAAAGAAATTCCAATTTCAATTCATCTTCGTATTATATATATATAAGGTTTCACCACGCATCCGGCATCCGCAGTGGCCCAGGCTCTATTCCTGAACTCAATTTTGAAAAACGTACAAGTTTGTGTATTAGGTCCATAATAGTGTAATAATTTTTGTAGTGGTTTGTCTCTTTACACACACAAGACGATGTGAGATTTCGGCTCATTTTGATTTTTTATTAATGAATATGTGTTGCCATGTGATAGTAATTTAAGGAGTAATTAATTGTTTGAATGGAGTAAAAGTTTAGGGCCACAATAATATGAATTATCACTATAGTTTTGAATATAATATTTTTATTTTACTTACCAATTTTAGTTCCAAATTTGGAATTTTTTTTATGTTATGGGTATCAAATTGATCGCTTGACTGTAATTTGCCGGCTTCCATGGATGGTTATAGTCATTTTCGTTGAGTTACTTTTATTTGTCATCGTTCTGATTTTTTTGTCACTTTGAAACTGGTCTCAATTTTTGATTGGGAATTTTCTTAATGTTAGCGGCCGTGCTCATTTTTAATACATTTTATGAACTCTTTGCAAGTTCCAAAATAATTGCTTAAGCATGTATTCTTTGTTTGTAAAATATATATGTCTATGATGATTATTAAATATTTTGTGTTTTTAATTTGATTAATTTTTTAATGTTCTTTGAATTAATAATTTATTTTGTTGTTGCTCTTGATGTAACACAATATTATAATTAGTAATTCGAAAGAATATTAATTGTAGATCTATCTATTATAAATAATTTGTTGTTACTCTTGAAATAGCATAATATTATAATTAATATTTTTGAAAAATATTACTTGTTTTCGAAGAGCATGAACTATATTTTTGTAATATTTTAGAAAAATATTATTTGCTCCTAGAAAGTATAAATTATATTTTTAAATATTCTAGAATAATATTTACTTATTGCTCTTGAAGAAGCAATAGTAAAATACAATATGCTCTTGAGTAGAACATTTTTTGAAAAATATATTATTTTAAATTAGTTTTTATTTCTAAAAGAAAACAATAACTTATGTCATGTTGACATTGACTATCTGATTAACTATTATATTTTTCAAAACTAATTGTATTTTATTTATTGTGTAGTTAATCAAATGATAAACATCATAAAACTTAAGATTGTTGCACTTGATATATCTGGCAAAAACTATTTGTCATGAGTACTCGATGCTGATATCCATTTTGTTTTAAAAGATTTGTAAAAAAAACAATAAAAGAATGAAACAAATAATTTTCGGGGGATTGTGCAAAAGAATTTATCTTCCTTCGTTATCATCTTCACGATGGATTAAAAATTGAATATCTCATTGAAAAAGATCCACATGTTCTTTGAAAAAAAATTAGCTAAAAGATTTAATCATTAGAGGACTATAATCCTTCCCAAAACCCGCTATGAGTGGATGTATATTCGTTTACAAGAATTCAACATTATTATTGAGGTCATTCTGAATTATGTAGAATATGTTCAAAATTGACATTGTGTGGAAAAAAAATCATTGTTGAAAATATGTTGGAGAAAACGTTTTTTCGCCTTTTCACCTTCTGATGTGCTCCTGCAGTAACAATATCGTGAATGTGGTATCAAAAGGTACTCAAAACTTATATCTTGTTTGTTTGTGATTGAACTAACTAATGAATTGCTGATGAAAAATCATGAATTATGCCCAACTGGTTCTATTTCATTGCCTGAGGAACATGGTACTGTATTGCCTGAAGTAAAAGCAATATTAAAACAAGGACAGGGACGTGGATGTGAATTTGGACGTGTACGTGTACGTGGAATAAATCATTGATTAAATAATCAACAAAACTATCAGCAGCAAAGTAACAATTTCAAAAGGCACAAGGTAAATGGAAGTAGTACATCCAAAAAAGAGCATCAAGAAAGTTGCTATAGATGTAAAATGAAAGGATATTAGGCACGTACTCGTCGCACGGCAAAATATCTTGTGGATTTTTATGAAAAATCAATCAAGGGAAAAGAAAAAATAGAGACAAATTTTGTTGATTATGATGGTCCAATTGACATAACTCATTTGGATGCTTCAATTTCTTTGTTGATCCAAATGATAATATTGATCGTTTGATTGAGTGTAGTATGATGAAAGCTATAGATTAGCTTATTTTTTATGTTTTAAGTATTTTCCTTTATTTTAGAAATTTATTTTGAAATATATTTTTACTTTTCGTAATTTTTTTTAAAACTTTATTATGAATCGTTAATTTCACAATATTGAATTATATTTACTCTTTTAAATTTAAATTCAAGATTCTTTTTTTTACATATATTTATTTTATTATATTATATATTCATGATGAATTGTCAAGACACCTGTTTGATTGATAGTGCAATTACGAGGCATTTTCAAGAATGTCCAATTATAAGGGTTGGATTTGAAAAGTGTACTTTTTTGATAATCCTTGCAAAAATGTCCAATTTTTAGATCAAAATGTCTACTTTACCCTCATGAAAAGATTAATCAATTTTATATCACTTTAGCACAATTTTTAAGAAGAGCAAATAACTTCCATGAGAAGCCACAAAAATGTTGCTATTACCTAGGTGAGTCCACTTGCTTACATTTTTAATTATATTTTAATCAATTATTCTAGAACAAATGAAGAAGAAGCAAAAATTCCATTAACATATACGAAAAAGTATATGATTCCAATTTCAAAGAAATCATTTTAAGAAATTTACTATGGTAGAAATTTGAGCTGATTAGGCTTTCATCATTTGTCGGTAGAAGGTATATTTCTTTAAACTCTATTTCTTCGAACTCTCATTTTTTTGATAAGTTTTATTTAGTAATTGTTGTTATATATGTTCAAATTTCAATTTTTTGATAAGGTATTTTTTCCCTTCAATGGACGAAATTATCCTGAGTATATATTTTTTGTATCATTCATCTTAAATAACTTAGTTAGATAATATACTTCTGTATTTAGAATATCATTTATGGTGGAATAAATTCTTGCAAAAATGGTGGTTGAAGTTGAAGAAGATGATAAATGCATGAAATCTCGTCATTTCATTCTCGACATTTTATAAATGTCGATAATGATAGTATAAATATCGTTCACGACATTTATAAATGTCGAGAATGATATTTATACTATCATTCTAGACACTGTCAAATGTTGACAATAACATTAAAAATTTGAGTAAGTTGGGAAAATTTCGTGTATAGCGATTCACATATTGCATGTAGGTAGCATTTTCGTTTTCGATTTTCGTTAGTGGTTGACAATATTGTTGTTATGACATGCAGATATGGGAGATGTTAAGAGATTTGTTGTCTCATATGGTGGTAGATTCGTCAACATAGACGACGGGTGGAAGTGGTTAGGGAACCGAACAATATCAATTGTTGTTCGACATGATATTACATATGAAAAGCTTGTACATAAATTATTCGAGAAGCTGAATGTTGATAGAATGAAGTTCCGAATTCAATTAAAATTTACAGTTCCGAACACGAATATACCCCCTTGCTGATGTAGCCGACGATGAGGATTTGCAATGGTTTATGTCTATTCACACAGAAGCGGCGTTGTGTGTAATTGCAGATGAATATAATGTTGGAGAGCACGAATTGCATGTCGGAGTTGAGCCTTTGTCACCAATAGGAGATGCATTGTGTGGACGCGATGAAGTCGGTATGTGCGAACTACAAGAGCCACAAAGGATTGATAATATGGATGAAAGTTTAGGTGAAGGCAATTTGTTTATTCGAAATGCAATTGAGTCGATTGATGAAGAGGACATTGTGAAGAATCAGATATTCTTTAGCAAACAACAGTTACATACAAGGCTTCAACTTAAGGCTTTGAAAGAGAAGTTTCATTTCAAGGTTAAAAAGTCGAATCCTAGATCTCTTACTGTGTGTTGTGTCGATACTACATGCCATTGGCTAGTATGAGCTTCTAAGATGAAAATTTTAGAAATATTTACGATCCGAGAGTACACACCTGAGCACACATGTTCTTTAGACGTTCGACGAAATGCACAAATTCATGCAATGAGTGCAGTAATGGGGCATCACATAATGCGAAGGTTGGACGATGCAAACCAATCATACGTTCCTGAGGGTATTATTGGGGATATGGAACGTGAGTTTGGTGTACGGATTACCTACAACAAAGCGTGGAGGGCTAAAGAGAAGAGACTTCGATTTCTTCGTGGTACACTCGGAGAAAGTTTCCAGAAATTGCCATCATATTATCACATGTTAACCGATAAAAATCCAAGAACTATTGCACACATTGAACTCGACTTGAATAATAGGTTCTTGTACTTCTTCTTAGCGTTCAGGCCTAGTGTACGTGGTTTTCGAGAATACATGAGGCCAGTAATTTGTGTTGATGGAAGTCATTTGAAGGGCCAATATAAGGGAACACTACTAGTGGCTGCAGCACAAGATGCTAACCTACAAATATATCCTCTTGCGTGGAGTGTTGTCGATGGGGAAACAAATGTATCGTGGTATTGGTTCTTTGCAAAGTTGAAAGATGTCGTTGATGATTCAAACCAGCTAGTGTTTGTGTCGGACAGGAAGAAGAGTATTAAGCGGGCAATTATGAGGTTGTTCCCACTTTCTCACCACGGTGCCTGCATCTGGCATATCGAGAAAAATCTTATTGCTAGGTATAGCAGTAGCAATGTCATCTTCTTATTCAAGCGGGCAGTTCTAGCATACCGTGTATCGAAATTTGATCAGTTCATGACACAGAGAAGAACCATTCGACCCTCAATGGCATCTTACTTGGAACGTGCCAGTATATCCACCTGGTCACGGGCACATTTTGTTGGTAATCGGTACAACGTTATGACGAATAACATTGCGGAGTCACTGAATTCAGTCCTAAGGCGATAAAGAAGTTTCCCTATAACCTCGTTGATCGAAAATATTACGTTATTGATGCAACGATGGTTCTACGAGAGAAAAAGTGCATCCACGAAATGTAGTACGACTGTGACACCAAAAATTGATGATGAATTGAGAAAATCATTCGACGCCGATGCAACTTTACCAGTACGAAATTTGGACGAACTTGTTTTCGAGGTAGGTATAGCTACCGAACTTTGTACTGTCGACCTTATAGGTAACACATGTTCATATCGAGAGTTTCAGATGCGACAAATCCCATGTTCACATGCATCCCGAGCTGCTTGTGGAAAAGAAAAATCATTGTATGATTTGTGCTCCCCTTACTACACCACAGAATATTGGCGAGCTGCATACAACGAAGTTCTTCACCCCGTTGGCCGAGAGTCAGATTGGGTTGTTCCTCAGTCTATTCATTCCGACGAAGATTTGCCCCCGAATATACGTAGAGCACCAGGTCGACCTCCTGCCCAACGTCAACGGTCAAGAACTGAAAGGTCGACATTGAGACGAAAATGCGGCCGATGTGGGGGTTCTGGACATAACAGGCAAACATGTCAGAATTCGACATCTTTAAGTGACACGTATACTTGAATGACATTGTGTATTCCGATCGTCAAATGCCCTGATAACATGAATTATCAATGTTTTGAATTTTTTTTCTTTTGTATTACTTGCTTTCCACCTCTTGTTTTAAATGTTGTTGAATATATTTTTGACTTCTACTTCTTTCTGTTTCTTTCTTCGTTCTCTCTTGATATCACTTATTTGCAATTGCTTATTGTAAAATTAAATTTGTAATACATTTTGAATCATTTATACGGATTCATCCCATTTTTGTGATTTTTCTCTTATATTATTCTAGTCGTTCAAAATTTTATAGCGCACAAACAGGAAAATTCGTATGGGCATTCACTAAATACAAACAACACTTCATTTTAGAATGTCATAATGGATACAAACAAGAGAGGCCAGGTTTGGGGTATAACTACCAACAAGGGAAATGGTGCTTACATATATTTTTATGAGCATTTCACTACGATATCATTTTATTCATCATATAAGTGAACAAGCACATATCTATTTCATCACTGGGATTTTCTTAATCATTGTAGACACAATGTGGTAATGGATACAAAAGCAACCCATGAATGACTCGCTCTCCTAAGTCATTGGAGCAGACACAATGGTAATCACAACAAAAGGAAGCCATAACTCCAATACATATCGTAGGCAATTATTATACAAAATGGTGATCACCCCAAAAAATATCCATCACCTATATGGATTTTATAGCACTACTATATGTACGTAAGCATTTTCACTTACGATGACTGCATCTTCTACATATCCTTCACGGCGGACAAAGAGGACATATCACTGTCATACTCCTCGTCGGAGCTTATGATGATCACATCTTCATTTTCGATGGGAACTGCTCCAAAATTTTCATCCAACAACACATGATGTGCTTCCGGTTGGACCGGTACTGGGACGATCTCACGATGAACTTGAATTGGTTCAATTTCGTCGATTAGATTCGGAAAAGGGATTGGTTGAAGGCAAACCCTACGATGGCGGTTCGAAGGTTGATGAACATATGGAACAAAGATATTGCTTTCATCATCCGAGTCCAAGTCTATGATGATCGAGTTGTCCGCGGACGACCCGGGGGGGTCGAAAGTGATAGTAACATCAAGAACAAGAGTATGTTGAGTTGATGAAGACATAATCAATGGAAAAACTAACTAGTGCTATGAATTTGTTAAATTCTCGTATGTACAAATTTAAGTAAAGTCCAACATTTTATAGTGGAGAAACACTTGTCTGTTGAATGCACGATAAGATATCTCACCAACCATTATGGTTGAAGTCATTCATGGTGATTATTTTACAATTTTTTTACATCAATATGGTTGAGAACGTACTTGTGCTTGGCATATCAACTTTAATTGTTATAGTAATTATAAACCTGCTTGCTATAGTTTTTGCAGTTAATACACCATTTGGTTGCCTTCACTCTTAGTTAAATTTGGTTGGATCATATTTATATTGACATTTGATTCCGTTCTAGACATTTGTAACGTCGTTATCGACATTAAATAGCTGTTAATCTCGACACTTGACATTACGAATGTCTAGAACGACACTTGGACCAAAATACAATATTTCTCTACATTTCTTCGATTTTCGGACGTTTGATATGTCGTTCTCGACATTACATAGCTGTGAATCTCGACGCTTGATATTTCATTTGTTTAGAATGACAGTTCAAGAACATATTACATACCACCATATAAATCAAAATATGCAAACCACTGTGTAAACCAAAATACATTTTACGTACCACCACATAAAACCAAAATACATGTTATGTAACACCACATAAAGCAAAATACATATTGCAAACGACGGTATCATGAACCGGCTGATCATCAACAGTCACACAAGCAAAGTACAGCTAAGTCACGACAATTATTTCACTATCGGGGATAAAGAAAGTGTTCGTTATTCAAAAAATCGACTGCGATCTTTCTTCTATATATTGACATCCTCTGCTGAAACTGATTCAATTGGATGCCCGAGAACGAAGCATTCTATATACTTGAGTACAAATATTATGCAATTTGGCCTGTACAATAAATGATTTTTCGTTAGTCGAAATTAGTATATACAATAGATTAACTACGGTAGTAAATAACAAGAGTTGAAATGCTCACCCATTATTCGCACAAGGTAGATAAGGTATAATCTACATCTTCATTGGATCATTTACATGTTTCTTTATATCTCGTCTGGTGGACAGGGGTAGACACTGCAATAATCCTTGAACGACTGTGCATGTTGCTTCTGCGTGTGCCTTGATTGCATCAGGTGTGTGAACATTATTGCTGCAATCATATATGTAGAATTTTCATTCAAGAATATTGACCAGAAACAGATAACATTCATTGCCTGGATATGAACTTGAAATTAATAAATACTTGCATCCCATCCACGGACGACCAGCTACAGGCAATGTACCGTTGATGTAGCCTTGTAGGCGAGCTCCATCCGATTCACCTCTCTGGTTATATTCCATGCGCCATCTCATTTGCTGACAACACTTCTCTTCAAATTGAAAATCCAAAATTATATATTTTTTATTGACGAGAGTACAAGCTTCATTCATATGCTGCCTTAATAACTTCAGCTCCAACTCAATATGCTAATGCAATATATATATGTAACATTTATTAGACATATTAACTAAGAAATCAAATTTATTGTGATTGCAAACATTCACTCACCGCAATATTCAGATTCTTCTTGTGATCCATTAAACTTTTTAGCATGTCTCTTCCATAGACATTGCCACGGCTATCGTCCAAATATGCACTGTATAACATAATTTAAATTACTGTCAAATAATTCAACAAATAATTTTTGACATTGATGTAATAATGTTTAGCATTCATACTATTCAGAATGAGTAACATTTGTTACCCAGATTGATTTCTCGATATCCAATTCCTAATGTTTTTGTACTTGTTCATGTCGTAGTCTTCTAAGGGACGACCTGTGGATGACGAAGCCTGTGTGTATTTCATCTTCTTTTCCCTTTCTCTTCTCCGCATGTCAACACTTTTTGCTGGTTGAGACGTTGATGTCTCATGCGGTTGAACAGTAGGATTTGGACTTGTATGGAGAGGAATATCCTGCTGCATGAAACCTATAATGGCTTTCATGTTGGATTCCCAATTAGATAATCTGTTTAGCATATTCTTATTCTTTTCGTCAATGTAAGATCTGACAGAACATAAACTTGTATCAATATAAGACTGTATGTGCTCCTGTTGCTGCCGGAATAATTCTTTTTGTTTTCGAAGAATCGCCTAATAATGGGCTTCTTGTTGTTGCGATTCCTGGGCCATATGAGTGCTAAACATATTTGATAGAGAATTATCCATGTATGACTGCATACCACATAGCATGTAATCTTGCATCGATTTGTTATGTTGTTCGAACAGTTGCTTTTGGCTTTCAAGGATATCCTGGTTCAGGGCTCTGGATTCTTCAACAAATTCTGCCTTCAAGTTGCCACACGGATTGGACACATCTGATATCGTATGTTGCCTGTACATACCCAACATTTCTTCCATTCGGTCTTCAGTTACATATCTGAAGGCATCAGAAGCAGAACTAGGCCCAATTCCAGTTGAAGTTCTCGATGTACCACAACTGGTCGTTTCTTGCACACGGATGTTATTCGGTATTTGTGGTACTACATTATCTACTTCTCCAGTGACAATGACATCTAATATATTATGTTCATCGTCAGCCGACAGTGAAAGATTTGTGTACCACGGTGTTTGTAATTCTTCCTCTGTAGGCTGCAGCACTGCAATGACTTCGATCTGTAATCATAACAAACTATCAGAATCCATTTGTTTAATTGAACTTGTTAATAATAAAATGCGAATGTCATTCTACATTGAAAATAAAAAATTCATACATCTTGAATATCCAAAAATTGCTTAACAACCGATTCTTTCAGTATAGTATTAGGCCTCCAATTATAGATTCGTGGAATCTGCACCGTTCTGTATTTACGGCGACCAAACTTTTGTCCAATTCGTGGAAATGCTTCATATATCTAATACTTCAACGTAAAGAAAGAGAAATGTGATGTATAAATTTTATTCTTTGTACAAAGAAATTATACATAATACGTAAGTAATTAGAATAGGAACATAATACCTGAAATGCGAGTGGATAGCCTTGTAATACATACTTACATTCTGTTTGTCCATTCTGTTGCATCCTTAGTATTCTTTCCAATTGTGACTCTTTCAATGAATTTATTAAAACGAAATATGCTATCCGGCCCCACGGATACGTAAGAAACTATTCCAGATGTTCAACCATGCCCAGAGTTCTATAATCAACTTGTCATGAAGTCGGTTTCAACACACACTCAACCAACATAACTAATCTCAGCTTAAATTTATCTTCTGTATCTTCACACACACGGAAAGCTTCAAAAAGCATTCTATTGCTAATTTTTTTGTGCCATTGAAGTATTGATTTCTAAGACGATCGTTATTATAATCAATTTCTACGGATGGTTCATGACAAGGTAGTCCAGTAATGAAGCAAAATTCTTGCAAGCCAAACTTAGCAAGATGGTCATCTAACCGTACCCAAAGTTCATTGTTTTTGCCACAATGCACAAGTCTCATTATAAATTCGTGTACCAACTTGCTAGTAAATTATTTTTCGTCTCCTTTGAAAACAGCTCCATATATAAATTCATAAAAATTACTACACATCAAATAACATTGTTGATTTGCATCTATGAAATCTACAAAATTTTGAACGTATTGACGTGGATACTGAAGGATGGTACCAGAAAACCATTATTCTGGAGAGAGAACGTATTCTAAAGACATCTGCATCAATTATACAAGAATTAATATTTTTAAACAACTGTAATTATTTTTTCAAGAATTAATATTTTCATTTGATTGTACACATCTATTATAGTAAAATAAAGTACTGTTAATTGTACAATTATTTAAGAATTAATATTTTCAAACAAATATAATTTTTTTCACGTCTTGTATACTAAACAAAATTAAAATCAAAAATTAATATTTTAAACAAAATGTAATATTTTTGTTTACATATGACGTAAAACATACTGGGCGGGTAATTACAAAAAAAAATGGTGGTTGCATTTCTGTGTCTCCGTGACACTATGAGAGTGTCACGGAGCAGCGCGTCTCCGTGACACGGAGAGAAGTTCTCTCCGTGTCATGGAGAAGCGATCTCCGTGACACGGAGACGAGGTTTTTCGAGTAAATTGCAGTTTAAAAGTATATTTTCTTTCAAGATATTCAACTAACTGTTAAGTAGCACAAATATTAAATACAAATTTTGAATTACTTACCTTTTCCGATCAAATGAGCGTCTTTTTTGAGTGAATGTGACAAATGTTTCCGGCTAAATGAATGTGAGAATGAAACTTGAATTAAAATGTGTAGAAAGTGAGTGAATGTGACAAATAGTTGTAGCTAAATGTGTGGATGGGAGAGTGAATGAGAAGAATGAGCTAAAATTAATTAAAACGTGTGAAGAGTGAGTGAATGTGACAAATAATTGTAGCTAAATGTGTGGATGGGGGAGTGAATGTAAAGATAATGAGTGAACGAGAAAAAGTAGCTAAAAGTGTGCATGTGAGTAAATGTCAAAACCATTTTGTTGTGTTATGATAATTGAATGTTGTTGATAGATTCTGTATATAGTGAATATATTCGCTTGTTGTGTTGTCATAATTGAATATTTTTCACACATTATATATATATATATATATATATATATAAGTACAATAAAACGTATCAAGCATCTCAATTCTATTAAATCATAATCTTTCGAAATCTTGACATGTATATATATATATAAATATATTATTTGTTTTTTCTTGTGTTGTAATTTGAAACTTTTTGACAAATTATAAATTTCTTTTTAATTCATTTTGTTCCATTAAAATTTTATATTCACAAAAAAATAAATTAACGTTTTGTACAATTCAAATGCAACTCGCGAGCAGGAAGAAATTTGGACGGGAGAACGTTCATTCCTTGTAACAACAATCCGAACGAATCTTGCTCTCTTATCTGCTTCTTCTTTTGTTGACAATTCTTCTGTTGTCGTAGAGGGAAGAACTGGAGGGAATCTTCGAATAGCTGGTGCTTTAGAGGTTAATGTATTGAAGATGTTAATCATAGTTTCTTTTTATTGAAAAAAGATGTTCGATAAATTTATTTAATTTATTAAAGCTAACCGAGTTAATTAATTTTTCCTTACTAACTGCTAAGTAGCACGAAGTTTATTTTCTTTCCACATACATGATCACACAGAATGACACATATGTTCACATATTATTGAAAAAAAAATATAAGGGACGTTAACATTTATATTGAAACAATATATTTCTTGACATTTGACGTGTAGTTCTCGACATTAAATGTCTGCTAATCTGGACACTTGACAGTATATTTGTATAGAACGACATTTCAACTAAAGTATAGTACTTATCCACATTTCATTAGAACATTGACATCTCCTACTCCACTATATGAGATAATAAAGTTATAAACTATTTTCAACATACAACATTCGGAACATGTCACTAACTTATAAACCACCGGTTTGAATCCACAAAATATTACATACCACCATATAAACAAAAATATGCAAACCACTGTCTAAACCAAAATACGTTTTTCGTACCACGACATAAACGAAAATATATATTGAAAAACCACCATATAAATCAAAATAGGCGAACCTCTAAATTCTACGCATCCCTCTTACCCCTCTTGCGACTAGATCGGGTGTATGGCGTCTATGTGTTTGCACTAGCCTTCTTCAACCTCAACGATCGAGATCTACGTATAGGTGGATCAGCTGCCATCGAAGGTCCAGAAACGACGCTATCATGAACCAGTTGATCATCAATGGTCCCACCAACTGTAGGTACAACGGCTGGTGCCTCTTTCACAATATCACAAGCAACATATACTGACCCAAGTACTCCAACCCCACCTCCCGACGTTATGGACACATCAGGGATATTGCAAACAACTGGTTCGGTTGCCTCTCCGATATCCTGTCTGTTCGCAGAAATATTGGGAGTGAAAATATCATGTCGGGGCTCGTCTCCACTGCGATCGTCATGACCAAATCCACCATACTCAGCACCAAGATTGTGTTGTCCAATTTTTGTAGCAACTTCATCAAACCTTCGTCGAAGAACATTCATCTCATCAGTGACATGATTTCTCAAACCACATACATGACCTCCCAGATCATTTTGGAGACTAGCGAATCTTGTGTTCATTTCTTCCCTCAAATCCCCCATCTTGCTCTCAAATGCCTCCCGTTGTTCATTTAAGATAACTCTTATCTCATCTAAAGACACAGGTCTTTTAATGATCGGATCCCCATGCTCTTCTTCTCTGCCTTCAACGTGATGCAAACCTCGATGACGAGGTCCACCTTTGTTGCCTCTCTGGGATTTATTTGGTCGATGGTTGTTGTCATCGTTCCGTATGACATCATCTTCAACTGGACAAGCTTGTATTTCTATTGATTGAGCAACAAGACCATCTAGAACGGGGTCGGCCGCGTCTTCCAACAGAACTAGATCGACGAAATATGGCTACAATTCTTCTGCAGCAGTTGCTCGCAGCGTTGTCCACAAGTGCACCTACATGAGAAGAAAAATAGGCGAGATAAAATAATATATATTGCGAAGTGTAAGGCAATTAAGTATGTAAATCGCCTATATTTGTCTTCTCAAAAAAATAATTATAAATTGGTGCAATAAACTGGCAGAGGACCTGCCCTCCTCGCCTTAACACGGTATGAGGGTGGGACAAGGTGATAAAAATATCTGATGGGGCGGAGGAGGAAACAGCCGACCAGTCCCATTGCGATCCATAATCTTGCTTTAACTTTTCTTATAGGAAAAGAAGGTAGAAATGTTAAAATGTGAGAAATGTGTGCATAGGGATTTCAAAAGGGCCAAGCTACTCGTCGGCTCGGCTCGTAAAAATGGGGCTCGTGGGCGGATCGGGCTTGTAAAATCACGAGGCCGAGCACGAGCCAAGCGGGTATCACCGGGAGGCGAGCCCACGAGCGGCTCGTTCCGGCTCGTGGCTCGTCGAGCCCCCAAAGGAAAGTGACCGTTTTGGTCATTGAAATAATTTTTTTAAATTTCCCCCTCCTCCAAAGATTTTTTTTCATATCAATTGCTACTCTAAGTCTCCAACTCTCTTTTATTATATCAATTATTAAGTTTTTACTCTCTTGTGCTGAAAAATATACAATATCAATTCAATTTTTACAGTTTATTAGTTACAATTTCAATTCATCCAATTCTTAATCCTCACAATCTCACTACATTTATATTCTTCTAGTTAAGATTTCATCATAAACAATCAAACAAATGGATCAACGCTCATTTGTTGAAAGCTTGTTCGATACAAGATGTGGGCCACATCATGGCGAATCGCTTAGGACGCCGCAAAGTCAAATTCCAAATGAATTTTTCGGTCTAAATGACATACCGATACCTGAAGATGTTCACATTCATGGTCATGGAAGCCACAATCCAATTTATTTGGATGATATTAACGTTCCCGAAACGGAACATGAGGATGAAGATACTGAATTAAACATCCCAGATGCGAGGGGAAAGCGAAAGGCCAAAAAACAAGCAAAATGTTGAGATCACTTTAAGTTGATTTCAACGGGAAAAGTCGTCGATGGCCTTGCAGAATCTAAAGTAGTATGTAAATATTGCCAACAAAGATTGGCATGGCAAAAAAGAATTGGTATCACCCATCTCAATCGCCACTACAAAGCATGTGCGGCCAGACATGAACTTCTTTCAGCTGGTCAAACTCAATTGCAATTTGGCAGTTCAGGCGCTGGTTCTACAACTTCAACCCTATCCACGTGGGTGTATTCAGAGGATAATAATCAAACTGGAATGGTGAAATTTGTTGCCGCCACTAAGTTGCATCTGACTATTGCAGACAATCAACACTTCGTCTCATTCGTGAAAAAATATCTACAACTGAGGTACGTTGGGGTAAGTCGAAACACTCTTCGTGCCAATACAATAAATTATTTCAATAATTCAAAACAACAATTAATTATGGATTTGCAACAATATGGGGTTGTTATATCTTTAACTTCTGATATATAGGAAGAGGTTAATAAAAAAGTATATATAGCTGCAACTACACACTATGTAGACCCATTTTGGTGCATACATAAGAAAATTATTGCTTTTAGAATATTGAGTTTTCTCACAATGCTAATAATATATATAATGCTATTATCAGTATTGTTAGAGAATATCATTGTGAGACTAAAATTCGATCTTTTACTTTTGATAATGCTAGTGTTAATAAGGTAGTCGTCGATAAATTGTGTAGGACACTTCAACCTGATTTTGGTGGGTATTTGTTTCATATTCGTTGTGTGTGTCATATCTTGAATTTAATTGTGTAAGATGGTTTAAAACATATAAATGATGAATTTCAAAGGATTAGGAATGCATAAGTATATATTACGATCTCTCCTAACAGAAAACAAGCATTTGAAGAATTTTGTGCCGAATTAGGGGTGACGACTGCTAAAACATTTGTTAGCGACGTAGGCTATAGACGAAACTCTACTTACTTGCTATTAAAATCATGTGAAGGTTTCGAAAATTTAATAACTGACTTTTATAACAATAGACACGTTAGAAGTGATGACGATAATATGTTAAATGAATCCGATTGGATTTTAGCTTTGAAAGTTAAACGATTTTTGACATCTTTTTATGAGACCACAAAAATTTTATCCGGCGTTTATTATCACACAAGCTGTATGGTGTTTGAACGCCTCTATATAATTACAAGAACATTCCATAAGTATAAAAATGATCATTTTTTTAGTGAAATTATAATGGCTATGGAATTAAAGTATAGAAAATATTGGGAAGAATTGCCTATGTTATTTTCTTTAGCATGCGCAATGGACCCCCGATATAATATTTCAGGAACTAAATACGTAATTGATCAAATCAATAAAATTTTAATACTTGATACACCTATCACCTATAAGAATTTAGAGCAAACATTATGTGGAATGTATGATTTATATGCGAAAAGAATGGGTGCGAATATTAGTCGTGTAACCTCTGCACCTACTCCTTCTGCTGAAATTAAAGAAGATGATGCCGAAATAATGAATTTATTTCAAGATATTAATACATTTAGATATGATGCAACTGCAATGTGTTCATCTAGTGCCATGTCGTCTACATTTGCATCTCATCAAATATCGATCGAAACTCAAAATGCAATGCCTGCCGAATTAATTGATTACTTCAATCATTATATGCCAACAGACAGAACAATTAAAAAAAGTTTAGAAGAAGTAATTGAATTCTGACGAAAGTATGAAAGACGTTGGCCAATTGTTTCTGCAATTGCGAAAGATCTGCTGACACCTCTGGTTAGCACTGTTGTTTCGGAGTCTGCTTTTAGTGCAGGTAAAAGGGTTTTGACCGATGTCAGGAGCCGACTGAAAGAAGATGTTTTGGAAGCGTTAATGTGCGCGAAGGATTGACAGGAAGCTCATTTTCGACTACAAGATAAATACGCTGAAATTGTATGTCGTCAGGTAAGTGATATTTGATTTAATTATATTAATCAAAATTTCTTTATTTTTTAATCGTTAAATTTAAATTTTTTTTAAAAAATTGTACACATTACAACAAGTTGTTCGTGTATAATTTTTAACTCTGCCTATTTAAAATTGATGTAGCCGGTCCGAAGCTCAGATAAAGGAGGAGGATTTACATTTTATCTACTTTAAAAAGAAATCAAAAAAAAATATATTTTTTGTAAATGTATTTCAAAAAATAATTCTTCTTCATTATATAAATATTTTATACTTTATAAAAAGTATTACAATATGATATAAATAAAAAAAATAAAAAATTATTTTCGTTAAATTATTTGTATTTTTTAACACTTTTTATATGTGTGCATGAAAAATAAATAAGGTCTTGTAGACTATGTCTAGAATAAAAATTCTTACAAATATTTCACGTAATCGAAACTCTTCAGTTAAGCCATTTGAGGATAACAACTTGCAGATTTGAACCGGAAGATGCAATTATTCTACAAATATGTATTAGTACAATTTTACTCGGTAGCATTTTCCTTAGGGTGTAAGGAATCCTCGTGTCATGGGTGCAAAGATATATTATCATCATAAACCTTTTTATCCAAGAAAAGGGAAGTAACCATTGATAAGTGCCAGCAAGATACCCAAATTATGGAGAAAATGAATTTAATATTTGGAATTCTATGTGGGCTTTGCCTTTGAAAAGAAAAACAATTAGTCGAATGTTTCAGATCTATCGTCTCTATTTAACTATTTCTTTAATTGTTCTCTCACTACAGTGCTGATACATAGTTATAATTTCATACATATCAAATTGAATAGTTAAAGAGACAGACAGCCTCAACAGATCCCGACTCCATATGGACACCATTTATGTGTAACTAACCTCTTTTTGTCGTAGCTTTTCCTCAAGCTAAGTGATGATCAAAAGCTGACTTTATCTTCTTTATGTAATATCATATTTTAACAGCATTAGTTATGCTTTAGCGGAAAAACAGGATGTTTTTTCGGTTAAATTCTTTAATTTGTTAAGGTATAAATCTTACATCGTCTAAAGATGAAAATATAGATCATTATGTAAGAGTTTGTGCTACTTCTTTTACTAATATTGACATTTTAAGATGGAACAAGAAGTTTTGACATGGTATTATAGGCCATTAAATTTCAAAAACCATTTTGATCTGATTAAGACTCATAAAATGAGCATATAAATTTCAAGATTAATCCACTCAAATGACTTACTATTTTGCAGGGGCATGTTAAGGTATAAATTTCAAATCGAATAAAGATGAGAATATAGACCAATATATAAGGGTTTGTGCTGCTCTTCTTAAAAAAATTGACTTTTTACGATGGCACCCCAAGTTTTAATATAATTTAGCTATTGCCTATGAATATTCCCTTGCATGGATGTCGCCTCTCTTTTACCTCTATTTTTTGTTTGTTTGTTTGTTTGTTTCTTAGTTCTTATTTGGTTTAGTTAAAAGATTGATTAAAATTTAAACCAACATCAACAATTAAATTTTAACTACATATTTTTCATGACATGCTCTATCATTTCTTCTTCTTCTTCTTCATTTTTTTTTTATTTAATCAAAATCTACTAAAATTTTAATTTTGATCTAAATCAAACATGGCTTAGTATACAAATTTCAAATAAAAGATAACATGATTTCATGCTTTAACTCTTATACTACAAAATATTCACAAATAATAAAATTTTAATTTAATGTTAAATATTATTTTTCAAAATTAAAAATGAAATTTATAATTTTTATAGAACGTTTTAATATTTTTTAAGAAATAACATTTTTTAATATCGTGTTATGTCACATTTCATTAATCGTTTCCATGCAACGTAATTCACTCATGTATCATCAAATTTTTAATTCTGTAACATTTTTTAGTATTGTGTTGATGGAAGCAAATAACAAATATAGAGCCATATCATTGAATTTAGAAATTTAAATAGAGAAAATATTAGGCGAGAGCCAATTGAGTTCCTGTATGGTCTCCATTTTTTAAAATTCATTTTTGTTTCAAGTTTATTTTTAATTATATATTTTATAAGATTCACAAATTTTTTCAACTTTTCAATCAAACATTTTATGAACGTTTACTTAAATCTACTAAAAATCTAACTTTAATCTAAACCAAACTAGGCCTAAGTCACAAAAATTGTGTAGTACATGCATTGTATGTAATGCGCGTTTTAATTATTGAAATTAGTTTTATTAGCGTTATAGTTCGTAACAGATAACATTTTTGTGCACAAAGATTATTCTTCGTCTCTTTTGGTTTGTGTATTGAAGTAGTTTGTGATGTTGAAGTTTAAAAACGACAGTGTAAAAAGATGGATGATTTAATTGCTCGAATTTTTTAACTTTGATGACTTGAATGAATTCATGCTCAAAGTTCAATGATGTGGAATGAAATTAACATAATTATACTAGTAATCTAATAATAACAAAAATTCATTAAAATCTAAAACCTGTCACTTCATTTGCCCTTTTAGAATTGATTTTTTTTTACCAATAATGCTGTGTGTATATTTGAGTTGACACCCCATATGACACTCTACACACATGAATGTGACGCTCAAGCCTAATAAAATAATCGTGGCCCCGTCTCCATGCGTGTGGAGTGTCATCCGGAGTGTTACCCAGATGTACACATAGTAGAACCGCTTTCTTATATATTTTGGAATTCCTTTTTCGGGGAACATTTTTCTTTTAATTATTGTGGGGGTCTTTCCCATGTCTTTTAGATTCTTTTTTGCATTGCTCCTTCACTAAAATTGCCATTCGAGACATTTGTGTTTTGAAATATTTGTTGGAAAAGACAGACCACGCGTTACTTTGGGCAATAGAAGAATATTGTAAATTTGAAAATAAAAAATTAAACGAAAACAGGGAAAATTTCACTTGCGGTTACTGAACTTTAAACAAAATTTTAATTGAATCACTAAATTTTAGTTTGTCTCAATTGGATCATTGGACATCAATTACGAATTTCACAATCTATCACCACCTATCCCACTCATAAAAACACTCTTTTCTCTCTTTCACACACACAAACACCTATACATTTGGGGAAAGAATATGAAAGATGAGATCGTCAAGTAAATCAAGAAGACTTTAGTTATCTATCTTATAAAGACTTTAGTTATCTTATCTAAGCCATAAGGCTAGTAAACAACGAATAGCAAATAAAGTCTTATTTAATGGTACAAAGCTCTTCATTTTATCTCAATATAAAGAAGAACATCTCGCACACGTGAAGGCACATTTATGTTTAGAGAAACAATACACAATATAAAAGAAGAGATTGGCTAGTAAGCCAAGACGGCTTTAACTATCTTAAATAAGCCACAAGGCTAATGGACAATGTGTTAGGAATCTACTTATACATGCACGGCGGAATTTAAAATAATTTTCGATTCTTATCAAGAATCGCCTTTGTGTTTAGATAGAAATTGTGATAAGGATTGTACCTTTGAAGAATTCTGCAATCCTTTTGCTTTTCTTTTAGTTCCATCAACCTTGATTCGCCACCACAGCTGTCCAATTGTCCAGCCTCCAACGGGGATCCACACAGAGAATAAGATTGTAGCTTCTAGGGTTTTCTCTTGTGCCAGCAAGAATAATGAAAACCATATGAATCCCAAACCCTAACCATGTATTTATATAAACCCAAACGGGTTCGACCCGGTCCGATCCAATATTTAATTAATCCAATTAATTAAACCCGGCCCGTGAATTAATTAATCTAATTAATTAATTCGGGAATATAAATAACAAATTCAATTAATTAATTTATCCAACGATTGTTAAATTAATAAATTGACAATTTGCAATCTTCCAATTCTCTTTTGTGTGCGACCCATTAGGTTCCCGACCACGATACTTAACGACGTGAAATATTATTTTGATCTAATCAAAATTGATAAATTAAAACACCCTTTTAATTTTTCGTCAATTCACACTCGCCGTACCTGATTAACATCTGGCAATGTGTCAGGGCAATACATGTGACGGGAAATGTCACGTGGTATGACAAAATCAAATTCGTTTGTTTACCGTGAAACTATAATCCCTTCGTCAATATGATCCGATCAATTACGAGATATGAAATTGTGTCAATCTCGATCATCGATCATATCTTTCACTCCACTATTAAGTCAATATAAGTCGAAAACTCTTTTTTCGACTTATGAGTACACATTGGCCAAGGATATCATCATCGACTTCATTGAATGAAACGCAGATTATAATCTCCTACTATCTAAGAGTGACGAATCCTTTATTGATCAATCACAACCTTCATACGATTCTTGACGTACCCGAACGATGTCGCATTAGCGGCCATTTTCAGAGCAACATCCAACATCGTCAAAGTATGACTGTCCTCATATAAGGTACCATGACGACCTCAAGTCAAAGGACCAATTCCACTACCGAACGTTAGAGATTAACCACTGACACTCAGATAGTTATCCATGTGTAATCTCTCGACGGGTCTCCAATGTTTTGTTCTATAACAAAACATCCACGTGTTCACTTAAGTGTCACCACACTTTAACTTGTGAGATCAGCTACTTACTTCACAAGTAAGAAATGTCACACGTGATGGTCTATCCGTAATGACGATATCCGTATCTCGTTATTACTTACGACCACGGATGATTTAAGATTCAATCAGATGTAATTTGTATATCACAATCACAACTCATTGTGATTAACAAATTACAAATATTTGAATCTACGGACTCTATTATTTATTTAATTGTCTATTAATTAAATAATAGATCTGCCATTTAATTGCATTAATTATATATAAAAATATTTATGTCCAAAATTGATTGGATTTAGGGCATAATACTTACACAATGAACATAGTCAATCAACTATTGACTAATCAAAGGTGCAAAGTGTTTACTTTTACATTAATATAAATTCTCTTTTTCACACATACAAAAACAAACAATAAAGAAGAGATTGGCTAGCTAGTTCAGAGGGCTTTAGTTATCTCAAGAGCATCTGCAAACGTAGTGTAAAAAAATATTTAAATCACAATTTAGATCTCCAGAGTAATCTAAAACCTCTCAAATGCAGAGATGAAAAGGAAATGCAAATTTCATTTTTCGATAGAAAATATAAAAATGTGTGAATTTACATCTTTTTTTTACATCTACATGAGGGAAAATGTAGATTTAGATTTTTCCATTGGAATAAAATTTGAATTTAAATTCATCGGTTGATAGAAACATATGACCAATATGAGCCATATCGTTGCAGTTATAGAATTTAAATAGAGAAAATATTAGGCAGGAAGCAAATTGAGTTCCTGTATGGTCTCAATTTTCTAGAACTCATTTTTATTTCAAACTTATTTCCAATCATATGTTTTATGAGAGTCACAAATTTTATCAATTTTTCAATTAACAATCAAACATTTTATGAAGGCTTGCCTAATCTACTAAAATCTATCTTTAATCTAAACCAAACAAGGCCTAAGTCACATAAATTGTGTAAATTTGAAAATAAAAATTTTGGGCAGTAGAAGAATATTGTAAATTTGAAAATAAAAAATTAAACCAAAACAGGGAAAATTTCATTTCAGTTACTGAACTTCAAGCAAAATTTTAATTGAATCACTAAATTTTAGTTTGTCTCAATTGGATCATAGGACTTCAATTTTGAATTTCACAATCTATCACAATCTAACCTACTCATATAAACACTCTTTTCTCTCTTTCACACGCACAAACGCGTACACATTTGAGGAAAGAGTATAAAAGAAGTGATCGTCAAGTAAATCAAGAAGACTTTATTTATCGAAGTCAAGAAGACTTTAGTTATTTTAACTAAGTCATAAGGCTAATAAACAAGGATTAGCAAATAAAGTCTTATTTAATGGTACAAAACTCTTCGTTTTATCTCAATATAAAGAAGAACAACTCCTCGCACATATGAAGACACATATATGTTTAGAGAAACAATAAATATAGAAGAAGAGATTGGCTAGTAAGCCAAGAGGGCTTGAACTATCTAAAATAAGCCTTAAGGTTAATGGACAACGAGCATAGTCAATCAACTATTGTCTAATCAAAGGTGCGAAGCATTTACTTTTACATTAATATAAATTCTCTTTTTCACACATATAAAAAGACACAATAAAGAAGAGATTGGCTAGCAAGTTCAAAAGCCTTTAGTTGTCACAAACGCATCTGCAATCGTAGTTTAAAAAAGATTCAAATTGTAATTTAGATCTTCAAAGTAATCGAAAACCTCTCAAATGCAGAGATTAAAAGGAAATGCAAATTGTATTTTTCGACAGAAAATGTAAAAAATGGGTAAATTCACATCTGTTTGTACATCTACAAGAGGAAAAAAGCAGATATAAATTTTCCCATTGGAGTAAAATTTGAATTTAAATTCATCGAGATGTAAATGAGGATGTAAAAGTAATTTTGAAGATATTAATTTGCACCGAATTTTATATCACGATTGGTGATGCTAGAATTGAACTAAAAGATTAGTGAATGATGTGTAAAATGGTTTGTTTCTATCTCATCTTATTTTCAATATAAAAAGAACATTCCTCAATCTCACAAATAGCAAAATTCTATAATAAAAAAAAAAAAAAAATTGAAAAAATGAGATAAAAGCACTTTGCCCACCAAAACCAGGTTTAATAGTGCTTCGATCATTGCAGTAAACAAATATTGACACAGTAACAGAAAGTTGTGTGCCACTTTCAAGCAAAGTTAGCCATCACCGCCATACACCAAAAACACACACACAGAGACTGCCTTCCTCTCTCTTTCCTCTCATCACAGCGCAAGAAACATTAGCAAGTTTGATGTTGAGGGCCCGACATTTTTACGAGTTTTAGGGACTTAGAAATTTAAAAAAGGTCAAACAGACAGCTTTTCTTTTCTTATTGCTTCTTCTTCACTTTCCTCCATTTTCCCTCACTTTATTTTGCTTTTTGTTTATTTATTATATGTTTCAGTTAGGACACTTCACACTACAATTTGTGTAAAAATTTTCTTGGTTTCTTTACTGTCTGGCAAATTTTCTTGTGTAATATGGAGAAGCAAAACACGTTTACGAATGAAGAGAATTGTAGCTCAGAACAACTTGAGAGTTACTTTTTCAATCCCAATTGGGACAATTCAATGAATCAAAATGATCCCTTTGAGTCTGCATTTAGTTCAATGGCTGCATCGAATGGTATTATTGGTGACAACATTGTTGTAAGAGAACTTATTGGTAGAACAGGCAATTCTCAGGAAATGTCAATGCTGGATCATCAGATCGCCCAAGGGAATTTCCCAATAAATGGAAATCGATTTTCATCTCCTCCCAGTTCAGCACCATTTCCAGCGGATCCAGGATTTGCAGATAGGGCTGCAAGATTTTCTTGCTTTGCTAACAAGAATTTAGGGGCCATGAATGCCCAACTGGGATCAAATGAAGCCGAATTGCCGCACAGATCGGCAACAAATTTGGAACCTGGCAAGATTTCGAGCTATCAGTCCTTCAAGATTTCTTCTTGTGATAAGAAATTGGGTTGCTTGTCGATATCTTCGACCCCTGAAAAAGCTGAATTTTGTGAATCAAGGGAGAATTCTTCGATCTCTGAACAGATCCCTGCTAGGGAAGTTGGTACAAATGATGCAAATGACAGAAAGAGGAAAGCAGTTCTAAGGGGAAAGGCAAAAGCAATCCCTTCATCAAATTCTGCCAATGTAATTTTTTGTCCATTTAAGGAATTCTTGAATTATAAATTGTAGGTTTTGTGGGTTAATTTTCATATAATTTTTAATGCAGATTTCATCAGAAAATAGTGGATCAAGTTCAAAAAGAAGCAAGCCAGGTGATGACAAATGTTCAGAGCCTCCAAAGGACTATATTCATGTTAGAGCCAGAAGGGGCCAGGCTACAGATGCCCATAGTCTTGCTGAAAGAGTAAGAATCCTCAAATTACTGATTTTTATTTTTCTTCTGTTATCTGTCTACCCAAGAAAAATCTATCTCCTCCACTGTACCGTAAAGTGGTATTTATAATCTTACTTATTCGATTACTTCAATTACAAGTTGTTAGTTACTTCATCTGGACGAATCCTACCGATGGAATAATTAAGTCATAATTCATCGACTCCATGTTTGGTTATCTTTCTGTCATCAGGTTAGAAGAGAGAAGATCGGTGAAAGAATGAAGTTCTTACAAGATCTTGTGCCGGGTTGCAATAAGGTATTTGCCCAGTTTGACAGATTTTCGAACTAATTGTACATATTAAGTGTTGAAAATTGTAATGAAGTACTATATATTTATTCGTAGGTGACTGGGAAAGCTGTTATGCTTGATGAGATTATAAATTATGTGCAGTCTTTACAGAGACAAGTTGAGGTAAATCAAGATTTATTTTGAAGTTTAAGTTGAAATATAAAAGGACTGGTTATTGATTATTTGGATATTTGATTATGCAGTTCCTTTCAATGAAATTGGCTAATGTCAATCCTACCATGGACTTCAATATGCAAGCTCTTTTGTCCAAGGATGTAAGTCGAAATTTTACAAAATTGCACTCTTCGAATCCGACTTCAAATTGGTAGTAACCCTTTTCATTTTTTGGCAAATTTTCAGATGTTTCAGTCTCGTGGAGCGATCCATGATGAACTACAGCTGTTGGATACCTATCCTTTCCAATGTCAACAAGGACCAAACTTGCATAGTGTCATCCCTAGTCGAATTGATGCCTTCCCAACAAACTATTTCAATGATGCCACGGGTCGAAATCAGAGCAAGCAACAGCTTTCTGTGGACAATTTGGTAAGGACATGACTTTCAGCACGGGTTTGAACATGACAAGTCAGTATAACGAAAAGAAAATTTAAGTTTATAATGATGATCAATTTCTTGTTTAGGTTTCAACAGTCTGGGAAGATGATCTCCATAGCCTTGTTCAGATGGGAAATGGTCAAAATCAGACACAAAGTTTTCATGGTTAGTAATATTGATTTGATTACTGATATAGAAGATATTTAGATGTATTTTTTTACTTAGTATGAGAATTCGATATCTTGTTCGTCTCTAATGCAGGGATTCTTCCCACAGCACAAACGAAAGCCGAAAGATGATTAATAGTTTTCAGCATCAATTTAATTCATTTTAGGCTCTGATTGATAGAGGCTCAGGCTTCTGTATATACTGAGGAATTGTATTAGAAAAAAGATCAGTTGATGATCAATTCAAAGAAATAGAGCATTCTTGTTATTCTCTTTTACATGGTCGATACAAAGTCGATAATAATCTCGTTTTCTACATATTTATTGGAAGCAAGACTTAGTTCGTGTTGTTTTTCTTTGTGTGTGTACTTTTCGTGCTATTTGCACGACTTCCCTTTAATTTGGTGGTAATAAAAATGTCGATTATTATATCGGGAAGCAAGTCTATTTTCTTCCGCAAATGTCATTATCAAGGAGAATGAATTGTTGGCTCTGCGATTAACCCATTTAAACTTATAACACGTAATATGTAGGGTATCTTTTATCTTTTATACGTTTAACTCGATAATATTATAAAAAATAACTTATAATTAGTGTTCAATACAAGATACCAAACATCACCATCGAGGATTAGAATACTATATAACTAACTGTCAGTGGGGACAAATGCTGTCTTGAGTTGGTTTGATTAAGGATGATTTCCAGCAGAGCGATGTGCAATAAACAAGTCATTTTGTCAAGTCTCTGATTTTCTGTGTAATTTGAAACTTAATTTATAATGGGAATTCAAGGGTTGGCAGGTTGGCAATATTGATTGTGACTTGGCTAAGGAATCAGAAGAATTTTAAAATCCCATCTAACTTTACAAAGAGAAGCTTGAAGTGACATATAAAAGAAGAAAAAGTTAATTTCAAACATTATCATTGAAGTTCAAGAGAAATTTTGTATTGGTCCTTAAAGTATTTTAATGAACCATTAATGTTCTATAATTGGTAAATCCATCTGCTGATTAATGTCATATCCAACGTACCCGTCGTAAACTTGACATCGACTGATGACCGTTTAGAGGCAGATGTGGTCCAACTAATCTTTTGTTTGAACTCTGTCGTAACTTTTTTACTATTTATTAATAGTGGTTGGATGTGAGGTTTTTGCTTTATAGAATCACATTTGTTATCGTTAGTCTATATCAAGGTTTAACGGGTCCACATCATATCCGGGGTGGAGTCAAGAGTGGATGTTCCTTAAAAAGTGAGCAATTATGAAAAGAAATTTAATATTAGCTATTGAATGTGTCAAACAAATACTTTAAGGACCAATTTGAAATTTCAGTTGGATTTCAATGATCATTTGTAAAATTAACACAACCAAGAAAGTAATGGAGATGTGTAATGTACATGTAAATATCCTTCAACATAGACCATAAAAGGCTGTCACTTAATCTTCCAAATTTTCCAGCAGAAGAAATTTGCAAATTCAAGCATTTCTTCTATAGAACTGAATTTCAAAAGGATAAATATATATGTACCGAAAATGGGTTATCGAATTGGTACCTTACTCTCACATGCGAGTGGGCTCTGCGTGCATTTAAAAATACCGGCTTGTGGGACCCGTCCTCATATTGTGAGTGTAGGTAAAAGATTTGATAAAAATGTGCAGGTAAATGTAGCATTGTCCATTTTAGAAAATAGCATTTTCTCAACCTCTTGTCAAAAGTCATGCTTAAACTTTCAAGTATATAGCAATTTAGTTTCCTTCTTTATTAAATATTTCAGTAAGACCCCTTAATCAATTTCGGGGTCCCAAGGTACGTGCGTTCTCCTTTACGAGAAAATGTTGTTGGAGAGCACCGTCTTAAATCCATGGGTTAAGTCACGTGGCGGTTGAATGGTATAATATTGAATATGTCCTCACTACAAATCAGTTGATTTTCAGATGGCATAGTTGAAACTTAATCCTACTACTGATATCAGAGCTAAGGTCATAGTTATGAATCACAAGAATAGGCATATATGTCGATCTAATTGACATTAAAAAAATATATATATTGCTTGTTGGATTTTCACACATTAATCACGAGAATGGGCATATATGTCGTTGGATTTTCAGTGGATTCATATAGCGAGGACATATATATGTCGATCTAATTGACGTAAAAAAAAATAGTAGCCAAGTGACAACAAAATAAAGCTGAGTGACTAAACTAATGCTTTACTCAAAGTTAGGTGACTAACAATTCTCTGTTTCTTAAATTAATTAATTAAATTCACAAATTATATTTCTGTTGGATTATCTAATAGGCTCTTTGAAGAGTCATTAGTAAATTTTCTGAAAGCGAGTCATTATTAAATTTTACTAGACTTACTAAATAGACACATTCTGAGACGTTATTCAAATTCTATATCAATTGAATTAGATATAACTTTCTCTAAGATTTTTATGCTCGATCGACTAAAATAACTCGCCTGACCCACTATGGAGGTGATACGTCCAACATGGACGAATATACATAGCCATAAGTTGCGAGCTTTCATTGAGATATATGAGGTTGAAATCTCTTAATCTAATAATTCAAATACTTTGGGAAAAATAAATTAATAAATGTGAAGCTTTTAAGAAAAAAAAAATTACTTTTTTGAGTTTTTGTTTTATATACTTTTACTTTTTTTCTATTTTCCATGCCTTTCCGTCTTTTTTCTTAGTTCCCTTTCTTTCTACGAGAATTAAGACCATCAAAAACATAGTTGAACACGAATGCACACAATCATTCAAAAACAAGGGGAAAAAATTCCAAGACATTCATAATTTTAACCAATAGTGTTATTAGAATGTGAGCGAGCCAACAGAAAAGTGCCAGAAAGAAATTTAATCCAAATAATTAGTCCATGTTTGATGTAACTTAAGAAAAAAAAAAAATTTTAGTACGTTTTGATAAATGTTGATAAAAATCTTGAATCCCATGTTTGATGGTGCTGATGTTATTGTTATTGTTATTATTATTATTATTGAAAAATGAAGTTTTGAATAATGATTTTTTGAAGAATGTGTAAATAAAAAGTAATAAAAGTTTTGGGATTACGTGCAAATTTTCTTGTTATGTAAATATATGATTGAAAATGAGTATGAGTATTAAAGAGTTTTACTTATAATAAAAAGACATTAGAGACTTAATTATTAACTTTGACTTAGAGTTAGACTTTTTATCAAATTTTTAAGTTACGCACATGGGCTAACTCTTTCACCAACCTAACTAAATGATACTTTATCTGACCATTGAGATAAAAACATTTGGCTTTTAACAGTGAAATCAACACACTTACTTCTGCATCAAATAATATACCAAAATCATATCGTACCATGATAAAGTAAGCGTCCAAAAAACTTTTTGAGTTTCATTTTTGGGAGAGTAGATTTTGTAATAATGATTTTTTGAAGAATATGTTAAAAAGTAGAAAAAATTTTGATTTTACATGTAAACTTATTTATAAGGAAAATGAATGATTAAAAATGAGTTTGAAAAAAAAAA
>NC_036258.1:6142576-6150643 GCF_002742605.1 Olea europaea var. sylvestris | reverse complement strand
AAAAGAGAAATCAAGATTTTGCATTATCTATAGTTGTTTTACGTCGTAATATTAGCAAACGGAGAAATTTCACTTGGGATAACTTCTTAAAAAAACTTCACCGACTAATTTTAACTAGTTACTTTTATAAAGTACATTAAAGATTAACAAGACGTTCTAGTATTCACAAGAATCAATAAAAGAGGCTAATTGCGGTACCATGGACCTGAGAAGTCTTACTCCTCCTCTGACTCCTATGAATTATTACTTTATTTTTTCATATAGTAGTGATTGAATATGATACCATTAGGTTTCATTGTCGATTTGAACCTATCTTTAATGAATTCCACCGAAGACCTTCTACACGCAACAAAAACGACCAAGCTATTTTTCCACTGGCTATGCATTCATCATAGAGTTTCTCATTACTGTAAAAAAACTCTTCTATAAATTTATAAACCAGGAGTTAGAGGAAAGAACTTAAAAGGATTTTTTCCTCATCAATGCAGGACCCACTTTTTCATCCAATACCATAAGATCAAGATGGGAGTTCTTTTCACCCTTCCCTCACGATATTACTTCGTTATCTGTCACTCAGGAATATTTAGCCTTAAAGGGTGGTCCTTGTTCATTCACATAGGATTTCACATGAACCATACTACTCGGATCAAAACATAAGTTAGTGATGCTTTTGACTACTTGACTTTCGTAATCTACATCTTTGGTAAAATCAAGTCCACTGCGAAGATATTCATAAACTGCTCTATCATAATCTTTAGTAGATAACATGAATTGAAGGGCGGAACCAAGGAAGACAACTTTGCGAAGTATGAAAATTTCCAATTACTTGGTTGTAAGATAATTGGAGCCGATCAACCAATGTTCATGTCCTAACGTTTTAAAACTTCAGCTAAAAACTATTGATCGAACGTTAAAAGCATGTTTGGGAAGTAACTATAATCAATTTTATTTATAAATAAATAGAAATGAATGTCGGACGAGTGATTAATACTTGTAAGCTCTACAAAATGGGTATTCCAGGCCAGTCATTTTCATCGTTAAAAAGCGCAATCACAACTATTGAAACGAGTGCCCTACTTTCTCCAAGAAGATAGGATTAGGACAAAATTCCGGTGTACACTTAGTTTGACAGCAATAATCACCGGCCACATCCTTTATTAGAGGGTTGTCAGCCAAAGTGTACACCTAGCATAATTCAAAAATTTATTTGAATGTTTATAAACATGTGCCAAGGCTAAATGTTAACTCTCACTTGAAGCCAAATTGAAAGTAAAATGTATTATTCTAAAACAATTTAAATAGTAACTTCAACTTTCGTTCAAAAATTCAAAAAAGGTAAAATTTCTCAATATTCAAGAAACATGTCCCCATCAACACATCCACAACACAACGTGAATGTCACGAAACCACTTCACGTTCAAATAAATGTTTTGTATATGCTAAAGACGTGTGCCACGACTTTAAAAAGTTGAGGACATGAGTGCAACAAATGGTATACAAGTATGTGCCCAGGCTTACATATGATTTAAGAATGTGCCTATTAAGGAATCGAAAAATGGTATTAACGTGCTTATTGTTAGAATTATGACTCAAATAGGAGTCTTGAATAACGTGTTGTTGGTGTTGGAAAGGAGTCTAACTGCATTCAACATCAAGGAAACAAAATCTTGTTGAAATTGAGTCTCCTAATTGTAATATTTTTTTTTTACTTTTTAGGACTCGTTTAGGGTTTAAAACGTGGCCTATAAATACAAGGCTTCTCTATCAGTTTTGTTTAAGCATTATTGTCGTGTCTGTAATTTCTCTCTATATTGTCAGTTTATAATATATCGTTCCTCTGCGATAAATTCTCTTTGTTTATTTCTTTACTTTTAATCTTACTTCTTGTTGTGATCTTTATTACTTTACATCGTCATTAAATCTCATTCTTTACAAGCTTTTGGGATCAACAAGTGGTATCATAACTTAGTTCTTCTTCTGTGGATTGATTGAGGTTTTTTCAGATATGACTACCATGAGGTATGTCATTCTGCTGCTGGATCGCAATATAATGTATTCTTTGTCACAAGTAAAGATGAGGGTTATTCTAACGCAGTTGGATTTGGACGATGCGCTGCTAGGTTTTGAGAAGATGTCAACTGATTGGACAACAGAAGAGAAACAACGGAGGGATCAAAAGGCTTTATCACAAATCCATCTTCATTTATCCAACAATATTCTGCAGAATGTCTTGAAGAAGAAAATAGCGACTGCTTTGTGGTTGAAACTGTAGCAGTTATGCATGACTAAAAGTCTCACGAGCAAATTGGCTCTAAAGCGGAAGCTATATTCTCATCGTATGGTAGAAGGAGGGTCACTGGAGGACCATATTACCGTGTTCAAGGAAATTATTGCAAATCTAGAGACATTGGAAGTTAAGTACGATGAAAAGGATCTAGCCTTGATCATATCATGTTCAGTATTTGGCTCTTATGCGTCGTTTCGAAACACCATTTTGTATAGTCGGGATACTTTGACTATAGATAACGTCTATGATGCTTTGCACTCAAAGTAGAAGTTGGAGCATTTGGTTGGAGCTACATCAAGGGATGAGGAAACTCTTGTATTTCATGGTGGTCGATGGAGAGGCAGATCAAAGAATAACACCAATTTGTTTTGCTTCTACTACAGACATAAGAGACATATTCGGAAGGATTGCGATAAGTTGCAGGCCAAATGTGATTTAGCTGCAAATCGTGGAGCGCAACCTTTGACTTCAAACGAAACAAATATAGCTGAGGATTTTTCAGACGGCGGAGATGTGAAGTTGACCGTGGTGTCTGTGGATCTAGGCCAGACGAGAAGTGGATTCTTGATTCAACATGTTCGCATCATGTGTTCCAATCGAAATTTCTTTTAGACATATGAGGTTGTTCAACAAGGTGGAATTGTAATGGGAAACAACCAGTCTTGTTGTATTGCTGGGATCGGTCAATTTAGATTTAGGCTGCAGGATAGGACAGTAAGAATAATTGATCAGGTTCGACATGTTACAGACCTGAAAAGGAATCTCATCTCGCTTAGTACTCTGGATGCAAAAGGGTATAAATTCTCTGATGGAGGTGGAGGTAGAGTCTAGAGAGGTCCGAAAGGGTGTCAAAAGGGATGAAGAATGCCTCAGTTGTACATCTTGCAGAGGAGCGCATAACCAATTAAGAGACATATGGACAAGTTCAGTACCGTTGTGGATATTCAGTTTGGTACAGTATCTTTTGTAATGGGCTCTGAGTCGATTCAAAACATTACTCGAGGGAGCGTTGGTGATTCCGCTTTGCCACCAATTTCAGCGATTGCACTGTGTTCAGTTGCTAAGATTGGATCCATTGAGCGTAGGTACCGTGGTGTCAGTGATGTCTGTAATACTTTTGGGGACGTTAAAGGCGACAATTCTAACAAGTAGCCTTCTGTTGAGGCATTTTATATGGTTTTTGCTACAGGGTGTGCTTCGATCTTGTTTGGTAAACATTAATTCCTTGGTGAAATTTGGGAACTCGGGAGTAGGATTTTGGTGTCGTTTGTGGATGCCGTGCAGAGGACGATGGTTTATATAGAGAGTTTTGGTTACTGCATTGAGAAGATTTGTCATTTCATTTTAATGCAAACGTGTTTATTTCTCAGGTAGAAAAATTTTGTGAAGCTCCGCTCGTTGCACCGAAATTTGAGTCAATGTGAAGATTATTAGAGTTGTGACTCAAATAGGAGTCTTGAATCGCGTGTTGTTGGTGTTGGAAAGGAGTCTAACTGCATTCAACATCAAGGAAACAAAATCCCGTTGAAATTGAGTCTCCTAATTGTAATATATTTTTTTTTATTAGGACTCCTGTAGGGTTTAAAATGTGGCCTATAAATATAAGGTTTCTCTGTCAGTTTTGTTTAAGTATTATTGTTGTGTCTGTAATTTTTCTCTATATTGTCAATTTATAATACATCGTTCTTTTACGATAAATTCTCTTTGTTTATTTTTTTATTTTTAATCTTGTTTTATATTGTGATCTTTATTACTTCACATCATCATTAAATCTCATTCTTTACAACCCTTGGAATCAACACTTATAACCCTACGAGAAAGCCTTCCATGAACGGCACTCGAAGAAAGTCATTCGGGATTTAAAGAGAGGGTAAAGAGTGTGAAACATCCAACTAAAACATTGCAAATACCACATGAAACATCTAACATGGAAACGACAAACCAATGAGCTATGCGAAGAGATAACCATCAAACACATCCAAATAGCTGTAATGTCCCACAAGATTACAAAACCTCAATTTTTATTAAACTATAACCTTCCCCAAATTGCCTAAACAAACGCGGCACACCGTAAACGCAGCCACCGCCACCTCTCTGGTACGTGTCCTTGCCCAACTCCACCCCTATTTATACTCCCTCCAATACATATCATATTCCATCCCAAATCCCAACACACACAGTATTCACGTCTTATCTAATTTTCTAACGATGGCCAATACTTCAGTGTTTCTCCTTTTCCTCTTATTCCTAGTGGCAACACAGGCTAACGCCCTAAGAGGAATTGTGGGAGGCAGAACAGAGGTGAAGAATGTGAAAAACAATAAGGAAGTGCAAGATCTGGGCAAATATTGCGTGGAACAGTACAATAGTAAGCAGAAGCACAGTGCAAACGGCAGAAAACTTCTCACGTTTTCGCAGGTGGTGGAAGCGGAGAAGCAGGTGGTTTCCGGGATTAAGTACTATCTCAAGATCTCTACCGCCGTTTATGGGAGCGGAATTCCCAAGAATTTCGATGCAGTTGTGGTGGTCAAGCCGTGGGTGAACTCGAAAGAATTGCTCAACTTTGCACCTTCAACACCATCTCCTACCAAATAGATATACCCACTGATTTTTTTCCTTCCTGTTTTTGCCATGACACATGTTGGAATGGTATGGAATAAATAATAAATTGTTGATCATGGTGTACCTAAAATCTTTAGTGGGATAAGGATATTGTGAAGAAAACTAATTTGCGTACTCATTTTCTGTTCAAGTCTTCAACAAAAACAGTTTAATATAGGCCGAAGTAGAGCTGAAAACCAGCATTCGTTTGCGTTTAAAGGCGACGACTAGAACCAAGACGAATTGTTTGACCAGTTAATAATCTTCCTCCTCATATTTTTAGTAATACTGTCATTTTTTATTAGTCAACATTTTTTACAAATTTTATGAAAAGAAGCTCTTGTTTCATATTTCTCATTCTGAATCTACTTCATAAGTTGCCTGAAATTTGCAAGTCGCAGCCTGCAAATCGAACCTTTTTCGGTTTTCCTTCCCCAGCCGCATCTCCCTCCTGTGGATGTATCAAAGCCTCCAAAGTTGAACCACAAACAAGAATCACTAATAGACTGCCTCTGAATACACGAAATTTAGATTTCCTGAGATTAAACGAATCAAGCCCCTCGTATCCAAAAGCTTACAAGGAAGTACGTGAAAAGGATAGGTCAAACTGGCTTTAAATATCAACATAGAACAAAACCAGCTACCCTTTAATCATCTTAAATGAATAAAAGCAACACCACGCTGAAGAAATTGTTAGATTGAGATCAAAGCACATAGCAAAGCCCGGAATAATAGGATAGCATCATCAATTTCTCTATTCTTCTGGACAGAGATAGAGTTCATGAATTTGTTAGTTCCATGTTGCGTGACACTACATTTAGTACACCAAATTCCTTTATTAAGGATTCCCATTATCTTTCTCAGGGTCTACCGATCATATGGAAATTCCGAGTTATTCTCAGTCACTTTAAAGGGCTCAGGATGTTGACCGGAGCTGTACAGACTCCACATCTTAAAGTATGCGCGTTCCAAATTCCTCACCTGAAGACAAAAAGGAGAATTAGTCAAAATTAAAAGTGATATACGTTGCCATATAATAGAAACAGGTGGCCTTACCAAGTGCAAGGTAAAGACAACAGAACAACTGACTTCAAAACACAGAGGAACAAAATATAGGATAACTCACCCAGCGTGATGTGTCGAACAAAGGGCAAGTATAACGTGCAGCCTTGAGTTTGTTAGTAAGATCCTGGAGCTTCATGCGATTTGATGCCAACAATACAGCCTTCTCCTCGTACTCTCTCATACTGCAAAACAAGATGATGAGACAAATAAGCAAACATAAAAAAAATAAAAGCAAATCAATACGCGCTTTTCAGCATAAGCACGCATTATTTGCAGCCACCAATTAAAATTGCGCATATTTCGTTATCAGGAGAAGTAAGCATGGAATGCAATTTTTTAGAACTTCTGTAAAAGCATTCTCAATCTATCCCCTCTTCTCCTGGCCTGGTCAGCACCTTTTATGTAGCTGATCACAAATTGTAGTACCCACCTATTCACAATCATCTCCTCCCCAAGTCCTGTGGCCAAACACAGTGAACCAGCAACCCTTGTTGCCATTTTCTCAAGGGGAAGAGTTATCATTGGCAGACCGGCCCAAAGAACATCCGTTCCTGTGGTATGTGCATTGCACAGTGGCCTATTCATCAGGAAAATCAAGAGTTACATAAAAATTACTGAGAGTAAATCTATGCTAAACTAAGGTAGTCAGAGCATGCATACGTATCAAGAAATAGGTCGGCTAATGCACTGCGTCTAATATGTTCCTGTTTCATTGCAACGTCTGTAAAAATTATTTGGTCTGGTCGCACACCCTGTGCAGCAGCATCTGTACAACAAAAAAGACTGTCATTAAGGTATTCCGCAAAAGCCAGATTACTAATGTTTCATTTGTAGAAAGACGAAAATAAATAAATATGCATCCTCAATAAGGATGACATCCCTCAAATAACATACGCGCACGAAGCCTCATCTCTCCTGCAGCTGGAAACCTAAGAAGCCAAAGCGCACTATTTGGCACTCGTTTAAGAATATTACACCTGCATGGATTGAAGACGACTCACTAAGAATGGCACCCAGTTTGCAAAAATAAAACCGAAAGGATAATGAAACCAAAATATACCAGGTGGTAAAAATTTCAGGGTCCATCTTGTAAAGCTGATTGAAACAAGCAAATATAAATTTGTCCTCCGGTAGTCCATAGTGTGATCGCTTGGGCTGGCAATTCGGATCCAGAACATCCCGATTTTTCTAAACAGCAGCAAAGGTAAAAATCAGCACATCAAAATTTTTGAGAATCTGAAAATATGATGTACAAACTCTCGACATCTACCTGTTTATAATCATTAACAAAGTAACAGTGGGGAAGATGAACAAGCTTCTCAGAGTATATATGTGAGTAGCGCATAGGTGAAACAAACTGCCACATGACAGGTGAAAAACTGTTATAAGGTCAGAAACAAAATAAAAAATTAAAACAACATGGAAAAATTACAATACCTCATCCGTAACCAAATAATGTATGTAGGTTGCCCCCGTGGTTCCAGGGAACCCCATGTATGAAACCTGGATAGGAGCAGGTTGCATGGCAAATAATTCATTGCGTGCACCCTGTGAGAAGGAACCACAGATTAGAACGGCAAAGAGATTAACCTCCATTTGGCAAAATTACAAATGGTTTAAAAAGAGAGTTGGAGCAATAGTGAGTCCCACGAAATGTATGTATAATAATTAGTTGTTATGAATGTGTAATTGAAATCAATGTTCAACTGAATTTATAATCCATTTATTATGGGCTTTAATGGATCATTCTACCAGTATGCCACATTAATGCAAAATTAGGAGCCAAACATTAAAAACATCGACAAGTCCAACAAATTATACCAATTCAGTACCTTAGTGTAGCCATTAAGGTTAATGAGAATCTGTATCTGATCTTCATTAATCATCCTTGCAATCATATCAGATGACATAGATGACACGTCTATAAAATGCTCTGCTTCTGACTGGATTCTCAGCCTCCATTCAGTACCATCATTTGGACTTAAAGCATAGCAGAAAACCTAAAAGAACAAGCATCTTATCACGTACAGATAATGAAAACTCGAAAAAGTTTAACCAAAAAAATATTCAAATGATCAAAAGATAAGTTTGCCAACCTCAACATTTTCTTTGTC
>NC_036258.1:6119420-6137534 GCF_002742605.1 Olea europaea var. sylvestris | reverse complement strand
TATGCAAGACTCAAAGATGAAAAAGGTTAGGCAACAGTGATGAGCTCTCTCTCTCAAACCTCCTCAAACAATTCTCTATCTTCTATTTCACTTTTCAGTTTCACTTCTTTGTCCTGTCATGTTCCCTAAAGTCACCTCGTCAGAATGGGTCAGATTTTAATAATGGTCCGTGCAACATAAATCCTCTCTAAATCATTTAAGCAAGATGTAGGATTCTAAAAAGAAGAGTTAACATTTCATTATATTAGGAGGTGAAAAAAGAGGGAGGAAATCCTTGATATAGGGGAATGGTATTAAAAAATACTGCACAGAAAAATATTACCAACATAAATAAAGGTAATTTTATTAAGTTTTCAAATTTTTATTTTTTGATAAACAAATGCATCACCTGGATAATAATGTTTAGAATTTATCCCGCAAAAGTTTCAGTAAAATAGTTTCACTCAGGTGTTCACAGTAGACAAGAATCTGTGGTCTTATTTAAAAAGGAAAAGAAAAGGGAGTAGTAGTTTTCGTAGAAATTCAGATCAGCATCCTAGAAAAACCACACCAAGATGAGCATATGCTTCTAATTCTTGTCTTATTTCTATTAGGATAGGAGAAGCAGAATTAGATAGATGTTATGACTAGAAAACCAACCAGTACTCTTAAAAGTAAACATTAGGAGAATTGCATTACAGGATATATAATAGCGCTCATACCTCAATAGCAATCATGTAATAGCGAATTGCGACATCGATATTGCCTTTCTCCTGTAATACAAATAGAGAATAGCGCATATTATCAACATCACAGCCAACCTATAAGAATCTTTTTCGCCCATGAACATGATAGAAACATACCTTCCAAGCATTTGCCATATTGCCATAGCACTCTGCGAAGTGCGGATCAACTCTGAGAGCTTCTTCATTCTTTGCGATACACATATCAAAGTCATGCAACTGAAACACAAAGCAACATGTTCTTGCTTCATATTTTGTTAATTTGTCGCAAATCCAAAGTTGAGATTAAAAACAGAGAGAATTAAAAAAAAAAAAATAGAAAGAAGGATGTATGATTATATCATGCGTATAAAAAACGTTAACCTGATAATAAACTGCACCCAACAGAAGAAGATTATCAGTGCGTCGTGGATTTCTCTCAAAAACAGCCTTGCTATGCTCTAATGCCTGCTTATAGTTTCCAGCTTTGTAACTCTGATGAGCAAGGGTCAAGAGCGTGTCTTCATCAACTGCAGCACAAGGGAAACCAACACATAACCACGAAAGTTATCAGTCAAACCATAAACACTCATAAACCTAAAAAATTTGCAGGCCACTTTCCTGATGGGACACAAAAATATAAATTCACTTTCCACTTTTATGCCCTCGTTTCATCCTTTAATGTGGCTCCCACCTACTCCACCCTTTAGCCCTACAACTTAAGCCAATTCCACTAGAAAGCTAGCCTGTACCTGGTGGCAGTGGTTTAACAGTTGGGTAGAATGTGGAAGCAAGGAGGGGATGCAAGGCAACAAGGCAAATGAAGGTGATACAAGATTAGTGGAAGTTCTGCCAACACTCAAAATGTGTGTGGGACATGTATTTTCCCCTCATATTTTTCATTTCAATTTTTTCAGTTTCTTACTTAGCTTGTACTCTTAGTTTGCTAAATAAATTTCCTTTTTTATAGATATCTAAGGCTTTTACTAATTTTTGTTTATTTTGTCCAAACATTTCTATCCATTCTTCCATATCTATTAGAGATTCTAATCTTATTTCGGATTCTACTTAATGTTCAGAGTAAAGGATTACCAACTAATTTATATATACTGTGTGTGTATAAAGTTTCATGAGGTCTGTTCTGTTCTTTCTCCACCAAGATTCCTGATTACAGTTCTCATGCTAACCTCCATTGCACACTTTAAATCTTGACAAAAAAATTTAGAAATCCAACTCCCACTCATGCAACTACAAAGAACAAAGTAAACATCTTAGGCAATTGTGACTGATGGTTTCGGTGTTGCCACTGAAATCAGTTAGTGCTCACATTTAATATTTTGGTCAAGCAAATATAATGAACTGATAGAAACTGCATTCAAAATGAACGCTATTTTCTAGAATTTATATATGAAGTGAGGTTGGCAAAAGTTAGTAGAAATTTGAAAAGATCGTACGACAGAATAACTAATTGCGTATAATTTTCTTCTCAAGAAAAATGTATTTTCTTTGTAAGCTAAAGTTACAAAACCAGCTGCAATTATATAAATAAATAAACTTTTTCTGATTCAGATGCATATTAAGAATATGAACTAAAACAATAAAATAAAAAATAACTCCAACTTACACATTTGAATCTTAAAAAACGAGGTGGTCCTCAAAGTTTTCTTTAGTAGTTTCACAACCAGTCCATATCAATGCAAACCATCTAGATCTCTGTCAAACATCACATAACCCTTACAAGTCCAATCTGATGGAACTAGGTTTTGTTTTCCAACTTGGGTTGGCGGCTTGAAAATTTGAAGGCATGTTTCGTAGTGCCATGTGAGAATTCAATGAAATTTGAAAGTTCCATCAAGGGAAAATGATCGTGCAACTAAAATGAAAGCTTGAGGACTAGAGACTTTTTAAATGTTTAAGAACAGCTTTGCAAGGACCATTGGAGTAATTTTGTGTTTGCATTACTGAACTTGGGTATCAAATTAGGACAACAAAACAGCACATCCACACTTCCATTATTTAATGCTTCTCATAATCTTCTAGCTCCTTGAGGTAGTAAATCTCTATGAGAAATAACAATTTGGTATCAATGGTTATTCCCATATAAAGGATTAGTTAGCTTTTCATTTCTTTTTTCTAATAAATCAAAAAATCAAGTTCTATATGTTGATTGGATATCCGTATGCATTCTATATGTTGATTGGATATCCATATGCTTCTTAAGAATATTTCTTTCATTCATTAAAGGGCGAATGAGCAAAAAGTTCAGTATCAACATTTAAAAGATCATAATCTTACTCAAAGCTTGTTTTTCTTAACATAAAGATCCAAACACAAAACACCATTCTCGTGTCACCAGAGTAGTCCAACGTGAAAATGCGGATAACCACTGGAAAAATATCAATGCACCAACTCCTACCAATATATCACCAATATCCTAGATGAGTATAATATAGATCAGACTTTAATCACATAATTCAAAGCCTAAGGGCTGTAATCCTGCACCAAACTGAAGAACTATCAAATAAAGCAATAAATATGAGTAAGTCGGTCTACCAGGGCCCCCACCATCTAAAGATAATGATCAAGTGACTAACACTGTATATAGTCTCATCCCCTGGATAACCACTGGAAAAATATCAATGCACCAACTCCTACCAATATATCACCAATATCCTAGATGAGTATAATATAGATCAGACTTTAATCACATAATTCAAAGCCTAAGGGCTGTAATCCTGCACCAAACTGAAGAACTATCAAATAAAGCAATAAATATGAGTAAGTCGGTCTACCAGGGCCCCCACCATCTAAAGATAATGATCAAGTGACTAACACTGTATATAGTCTCATCCCCCATGGTCTCGATACAAATTCAGGGTGAAATAAAAATCTTCCCTAAACAATTAACTCACTTCTTAATCTTCATACTAAACTGATTTATGTTTGCCTTCAAATTCCAAACAAGAATTTCCCTTCAATATTTTGATCTACACTATACTCTAAAAAAAGGGTAAGTATTACCCAAAAAAATCATTTTCAAAACTAGAAGTGGTCAACCTATGCTTTTTCCACCAAAAAAAATTTACAGGACAGAGATGTAAAATAATCAACCTAACCCCGAAATAGATCAACAAGAAGTCCATATAAGCTTCACAAAAATAAAAACTAAAAATCACATACTAATAAAAGCCCTAAAATATATAACATGAAAACAATATGAAGTTGGCCCCTTTTAAAGTGTAATATCCTCAAATAATTACACAGAACCAATATCTGTAGTAAGTTCAAATTTTCACATTCCCCAGAAGCTAAAATCATCATTTCATCATCATAAAAACCAAATATACTTTCAAACAAAAGAGAAAACAAATTATTTTTTCATCAACTAAAAACCCTAAATTTCCACTGCACTCAATCTTTTATTTTATTTTCGAATTTCACCCTTCCCCCCGATGAGTCTTATCGATCTGGCAACACTCAGAATTGACCAGGAATAACGATCTCGAGTTAAAAATAAATAAATAAAAGTACACACCTATTGGGGTCACGTGAAATTTATAACATAGGAAAGAAAAAATTACACAGTTTCCTAACCTTCGCGAGATAGATCGGGCTTGATGTTCCCGGAGGCCAAGGCAAAAGATGAATCGTCCCGATGCTGATCACCGCCAATGAAATTGTACTGAACCCTAGCCGCCTGCTGCATATTCACGTTGTACTGCCGAGGATCGCTCTGCAACGAGAGCATTGCTTAACGGTTTCACAAATCACCGTGAAATCCCTACTAATTTATTAAAAAATATATATATTACCACGGAAAACAGTAATCCACCCTAGGAAGGAATTACAGCAAGGAAAATCAATTTTCAGAGAAAATCAGAAATTCTCAGCCCTCAGAAGAGCTGAGATATAAGAAGTTATAAAGAAAGAAAATTCAGAAAAAGCAAATTCGGGAAAGAAGCGAATGGAATAGAATAGAATCCACTTTCGCTTTTGGTTGCCTAATTAACACCGATTTTTGTGGGATTTTGTTATTGCCACTCCCGAAATTGTGAAAAGCCTTACGTACCCTCAGCTGACCATTTGAATGTATAGTGCTAGCGGTATGAGCGAAGGATAAATACGTCATTTAAAGTTGGGAAGGGTAGCTGGCGACATAAAAAAGATGGAGTTCCTTGCACGGAGTAAATACTCCAATATTGCCACTCCAGATAAATGTTTCTAATATCCTTATTCTGTAAATATTTTTGTAATTACCATATTACCCTCGAAATATTTGCAATTTGTAGGGATAAAGTCCAGTATCATCTGGCAAAGTGGTTACCAATTAAAATGAGCAATCCTATTCATCATAGCACAAATTAGTACAGATTAGATCACTAATTCATTATTTGATGCATTATAACTTTATCGAATAATAAATTAACCAGCTGACTATCATATAGTTCTACGATAATCTTTATTAATGATGAGTAATATTGTTAAATGAAGTTCTATACATGAGGCTATGCACCTTTTTTAGTTTAATTTATAAATGATCTAAGGGATAATTGCGGTCACATTTTAAACCAAGAAAAAATCTAAAATCAACTAGGAAAAAAAGAAATAAAATAAACATATTATTCTTTACTAGAAAACTTGTGTGTAACTTTATCTTTTTCTCTATTTTTATCAAATTCTTCTTCCATCCATTCAACAATACGTTCTACATTAGTCCCTTCCACCTTCTAAAAACTCGACCCCGAGTTATGATCTGAATATAAAAAATTATCACCTTTATGGAACTCATATAAATCTGTCACATTGAACGTTCAAAAAATTTCAATAGAAGCTGATAAATTAATAATGTAGGCATTATTATAAATCCTTTTAAACACTTTGAAAGGTCCATATTTTCTTAATTTTGGCTTGTTGTAAATACCAACAGGAAATCTTTCCTTTCTCAAAAACACCATCACTGAGACCCTTTCTTGCAATTGTTAATCTCATCGATGTGAATCCACTGCTGCCTTATATTTTGCATTAATTTTTTCCAACTTCTATCTTACTTTCTCATGGACTGCTAACACCTCTTTTGCCAAATGTTTAGCAACATCACTCTTAAAAGTTAATATCGCCTTTGGGCAACCTTAATAGATCCACCAAATTGCAGGGAACCTCTGTATACACAATAATAAATGGGTACTTGCCTATGGGAGTATGAATAGTGTTGTTGTATGCAAATTTCATATTCTTAAGGTTTTCACTTGAATTCATTGTTTCGCACTACGTCAAGTGGTATCAAAATCGACTTTCCCATATCTATATCTTTGATTCTTAAACATGGGTGACGTGTTAGTTACTAGAATAGAGATGGATCAATGGCTTGACGATCTTACTAATCGGATTGAAGACCTTCGTCAACTATTTTTTTCGAGGTGTTGGAAATAATGGACAGAAAGAACAACAGATAATCAACAATGAATGGATCACTGAGTCTGTAGTTCGAAGATAAAATAATATGAGGCATATAGTAGAAGAAAGTGAATTAGAGTTTGAGGAGGAGTTTGAAGTACCACCGCATAATCCTAATCATCAAAATCGAAATATCTTTGATGGTTATCGAATTAAAAGCAACATTGTCTCGTTCTTTGGAAACATGAAGATCGAAGATTTATTGGATTAGTTGGTAGATGTTGAAAGATTTTTTAAAATTATTGATGTTTCGGAGGACAGGATGAATAAGATGGTGCCATTTCTTTTGAAACATGCTGTAACAGTATGGTGGGATCAATTCCAGAAAGCCTGAAGGAGACAAGGAAAGAGTCGAATTTAGACTTGGAGAAAGAAGAAACAGTCTATGATGGATCGATTTTTACCTGCAGATTATGAACAGATTTTTTATATCGTATGTACCTATGATGCACATAGGGCAATTGTATGATATTAAACTGTACCAATGAATTTATGTGTTTGGTGGAGCAGAACAATCTTTCAGAATCTGGAAATCAAAAGGTAGCTAGGTATTCCAATGGTTTGAAGGTGGCTATTCAAGATAAAATTGGATTGCAAAATATTTGGACGTTGCAAGAAGCCATTAACATAGAAATGAAAGATGATGAAATCTGATAAGAAGACGATTTCATATAGGAGGCCCCTACCTGTCGAAACATCATCATTCGTTCCTTCAGACAAAGGAAATGTCCCACAATAAACCCCAGCCAATTCTAACAGGAGCAATGTTAACAATAGTGGTCAGTTTGAGAATAGAGGTCAGAATCGAGGTGCACCTCAGGATACAAATCCATATGCTTAGTCGACGACAGATATTTGTTATGAATGCCACAAGCAGGGCATCGTTCTAATAACTGTCATGAATGGAAGAAGGTCAATTGGTGGAATCGGAGGCAGTGGATGAGGAGGAAGATACTGAGGTGGAAAATGAGTATGCATGAGTAGAGTTTGCCGTTGAGGAAGGTGTAGAAAGGCCCACTTTATTACTACATCGAATCCTTTTATTATCTAAGGAGGAGGGACAACATCATTGCATCTTCCATTCACTTTGTTCTATCAAAAATAAAGTGTGTGAAGTGATTGTAGACAATGAAATTTGTGAGAACTTTGTGTCGAATATATTGGTAAATTTGTTGAAATTACCAATGGAGAACCATCCTAAACCTTATTCACTTCATATGGTGAAAAGAGGTTCTTCCATCCAAGTTGCTAAAACTTACAAAGTACTTGTATCCATTGGTAAGTAGTATAAGAATGAGATTATGTGTTATGTCATATATATGGGTGCTTGCCATATCCTATTGGGTCGTCTATGGCAGTTTGATATAGATTCAACTCTCGAAGGGCATGATAATATGGCACTCTTTTCATGGGACAGTCATAAGATCGTTATGGTTCATTTCAAACAGGTGGAGAAGTTTATTCAACAATGAACTGAGAGTTTCCTTATCATTACAAGTAATGATAAGGAGATTGCAAAGTATGAAAGAGAATCTAATTGTGTTTTATCCATTTGCAATTGCTGGGCTTTTTACAGCAAGTAAGGAAGATGAAGGTGTTACATTTGAAGTGCAAGAAATATTGACAAAATTTAAAGATTTGGCTTTCGTTGAATTGTCGAATGAGTTACCTCATATGAGGAATATTCAGCACCAAGTTGGTTTGGTACTTGGGACTGGCCTTCCAAATTTGCCTCATTATCAAATGAGTTCAAAGGAAAATAAGGATTCGTCTATTCAAGTGACTCAAATTTGTAAGATACATTTGTTAATTGAGACTTGTCACTGATTTGAAGTTATTCTAAAGTGGATGGGACCATTACAAATTTAAATAGTAAATTTCCCTTCGATAAGCCTCTATATCATGATGACAACTCATGGTCAAATTGTTTTGAAGTGGAAGGGAATAATGTGGGACAATAGCAAGAGAAAATTCAAAATCAATTAGGAAAAGAAAGAAAGAAGATAAAAATTATTTCTTACTAGGAAACTTGTGTTTAACTCCATCTTTTTTTGGTTGTGTTTATCTTTTCTATGTATAGTTGTGATAGGACTTTTATCTTTTATGTAATTAGGATTATAATTTCTTTATTGATTAGAATATGAATTTAATTATATTAGGATTTTATTAGTTTCTTTATTGTAGATTCCTCATATTAGCAAGATTATGGGATATTTTTGCTTATATATAAGGGCTTTGTGCGCTTTTTTAGATTTCAATTTCATTATTCGATTATTGATTAATAAGATATTTTAGTTATCTCATTTATTGCTGAATTCCAAATAATTATCATCGCTATTTGAGCAAAATTCGAACGAACACCCGTTCATGTGTTTAGGAAATCAGGCACTTTTATTTTTATCCATGCTTTTGTCTCGTATATTACCCAAATATATTATTTGTAGTAGCGTTGGCTCCTAACTTTTCAAACTTTTGCGACATGAGGACCTTCAGATGATTTTCCATCCAAAAATTAGCACTTGATTATAATTCCACCAATTTCAAAAAGGGTAAAATGGTCATTTAAATTAATTAAAAAGGGTAATTCACGTTTGAAGTTCCAAACCTTTCAAAAATTCATAGCAAAGGCAAACCATTAATGACCATGCGTTGAAAGAACCTCTAACGATTTTTATCCATAAATCGCCAATCAATAAAAATATTTATCTTCTCTAATCCACACAACCATTCAACCCAAATGCCAAACCCATCCAACCAATGCATTGGTGGGGGAGCCTTTGTCATGACCACTTTTTCCCTACTGTTAATTTTGAAGAGAATTTATTTATCTTCATTTTTTTATTTTTTCATTTTTTTAATGGTTCTTGTTATGTCCATGTAGATGATGGGGATGGAAAAATCGTAGGGGGTACAGGTAGGGAAAATGAGGCGATGATGATGGCTAATAGTGTTGTAGTTGCAGCTCTGGTGATGGTGGTGGTTGTTTTGAGGCTCACTAGTCAAGGAAGGAAAGTTTGTTTCATGAGTGAGTTATGAGTTAGGAGTTGAGGCGGGTACATTGAGGATGAATATTTTTTAATCAACCTCAACTTCAAAGCAACGTTAGTCGTCCCCATTGCACTTTCTCCACCTTCGTCGACCCCATTTTCCTTATCCCCATCAACTTCATTTCCTTCAAACATGAACCTTTAGAGAAATATGAAGAAATTAATAAATCTATAATATTAATTAATTAATATATATTAAAGTACCACGTCGATGGAGAATCATTTTATGGATGATTTTAACCCCCTACAATTCAATTATTTCAATAATACTTTATTTTTCATTTTTCGATATGTAATAAATACTACATAAGTATTGTCGTTTATGAGATTTGTGTTATTAATTCTCAATTAATTAACATTCATATTAATATAGATTCAATGAATTTTCACTTGATGAATCTTAAATTATATGAATCTAAATTTATTATAGATAAATTTATTCATATTCATGTTTTCAAAAATTTTAATGGGTGTTTAAATTTGTATATTAACAATTAATTTTTATGTATCAAATGTAATATAAAAATATTGCTCATTTATAGTATTTCATCATCAGAAAACATTTGAATCATAGAAATTAAATTTTGAGAGTACAATTTTCTTCTCTCAAATTTCTATCCTAAATTTTATTTTTTTAATTCGTCTGAGACTCATCAAATCCTCCAACAAATTGGTGTCAAATATTATTTTTACATCATTTATAAAGTATTTTAGAATAACGTGCAATATACGCTTAACTTTGACTCGTATAAATAAATTCAACTTAAAACCAACATTAACGGTAGAAGCTTCCCTACCTATCAATGGTTGGGGGTTGTGTGGTTGTTTGGATCAAAAAGGATAAATATTTTTGTCTGATTGACAAGAATTTTGGATGAAAAAGTGTTAAGAGATCATTTCAACGCTCATCTATTAAAGTTTTGAGACCTTCTATGCCAAATTTTTAAATATTTTGAACTTTTGTTGCAAATTACATTTTTTTTAATTAATAAAAGGTCTAAACCATTTTACCATTTTCCGAATTGATCAATCTATGGTAAAATGTTGAATTTTGGTCAACTAACAAATTTTCGAACAAAAATTGTCCAGAGGTCCTTTTGCGGCTCTGTTGCTTAAGTTTGAAATGTTTGGAGCCAGTGCTACTACAAATCAAAGGTTTAAGTGAAACCTAAACATTTGAAAGTTTTGAAATCTTGATTGCAATTATCCCATGATTTCATTTATAAGTAGATACAAACGAGTTGTTAATATGCTTGTGAATTCATTGAAATTGTGCTTGAAAATAAAATTTGATCATTTATAAAAATAAAAATAAAAATTATAAAGTTTTTCATGACATTATCGAGTAGAATTAAGTCCATGTTTGATCCCCATCATCCAATAATTCATTTTTTCTTATATTTATTTTCAACTACATATTTTACCATTAAAATAATTTGCACATAAATCTAAAATATTTATCTACTTTTTAACCACAAGTTCTTAAAAAAAGAAAAAAAAAAAAAAGAAATCACTAATATAAAATTCATTTTAGCATGACAATAGGGCTAAAACTGGTCAATGATGGAAACGTTCGGCATCAAATTCTAATTCTTTTACTCTTCCCAGAATTCAGAACATTGAACAGTCGCATACAAGTTGTTGCTTCCACTTTCACATTTTCGGTTCAGACTGCGAATTATACTAATATTTAATTAACTCGTATAACTTCGTATAAATTAACTTAATGATTGAATTAATCGAGATTATGAAAAGTAATTAGAAACAAAACTAAAATTAAATTATCCACTTAAAATCGAGAACAGAATGAGAACGTTCAAATCTCGATTCTACAAATTAGGACAAGCAATTAAATTAAAAGTAGAATAAAGTCGATTACTCAGGATTAAAAACAAGGAAGGAGGAGACAGATTGAGGTGGCGACAAATGGTTGTTTGTTTTTTATTTTAATTTTCAAACTATTCAATCGCGAGACAACACGTGTCGTCCCTGTTTTTTAGCCTGTTTTTCACCCTGGATGTGTAGCACAGTTGTTAAAAGTAATCCAAATTTGATTGGTTTGGGGTTCGGATGGTTCTACGTTAAGAATAAATTGTTTGAGGGTAAAACTGTCCATGAAAGTAGAAAAAACATAAAAGGATAAGGTAGGATTTTATTTCTCTCAGCGTGGAAGTGGAGGAGTTCTTGATTCCATTGTTCCCACAAATTTAATTCTCAGTCCATAATAGAAGGGCACGTGGAGAATAAAATGATTCAAGAAATAACTTTCGGTTAAAGACACGAATATATGTGTCTATCAATTTATGTTTCTGAAGATTTTCAATTTTTTTTTACAGAAAATTTTGAATCATTTAAGCACTATTGACAAATTAGATAAAGTTGACAAAAGGAAAAAAAACTAATTCATTTACACCTAACCTCTATGTGAGGCTCGTTTTCATCATAGAAGAGAATTTGTAAAAATCGCTTTTTTGGAGATTATGTGATTAAAATAAAAGGCGGGTGAATATTTTTAGAATATAAACAAAATTATTTTACTGATCGAATGTATAATTGAAAATGAATATTGAAGAACGAAACTCAAACATGAGTCTAGTCTTTCTAATTAATTTTTATATTATTCAAAGTACTGAAATGCATAAAACGTGACGATAACAATTTCAAACCTAAATCTAACGAGCCTAAGCATGCATACGAGTAATAAACGTTTTAATATTTTTAACATTATTTTAATCTAAAATCATTAATAATTATTTAAAGAACGTTAATAAATATGTAATTTATTTATTTAATCTTTAAAAAACTAAAAAGGCACGAACCTTTTGGTGTTTAGGCCCGTACTATTCGGCCCTTTGTTGCACCTACACCACATTATTTTGATCACTTTCTCCATGTACGGTGCGGCCTTAATCACACATCATGTATAGATCTGCCTTTCTTTGCCATTTAAAATACTAATTATGGAGGGAAATGGCAGTAGCCTTCATTAATTTAATCAGAAGTATAATAATATGTAATCTAGCATTACACATAGTCAAAGGAAAATAAACTATCAATCCATGTAAAGGAGGGATTACACTTGTCACACATAAATACATTGTTTATTTACATCTATAAACAAATGAGGATGACACTTCCCTTCAAACTGGTGAAGATGGGATTAATTCCAAGCTTGGGTAGAACTGTCTGAAATGTTGTGCTCACCAATCATTTAGTTAGAACACCAGCAAGTTGTCTTTCTAACTACATGTATTGGGTGCTGTTGAGAAATACACCGATTATGTGCATATTATATTTACAAAAGCATACCGTTTATTTGCGTGAAATCAAAACGTAATTTCGACATATCGAAATAGAATTTGAGAAGTAAAACAATAATAGTTATCGAATCCGAATGCATGAATATAGATTCATTTCTTTCGATTCTTGAACGAAAGCAAGTTTTTTTTGAATCAAACATCGCAGAACAAACATGTAAATAATGTTAATTAATTTTTAAAATCAAACCATAATTAAGAGAAATCAGAAAATGAAGGAAGAAAGATGCAAGTGATGAATTTTTTTTTTTTTTTGTCGAGGTAAATGTTTAACACTTGGTCCTTAAAATGAATTTGCCCCACATCGATGCTAATGGTTTTTCAGCAAACATCTCCGAAGATACAACGACTACGTCAAGCCATAGGAGCACTCTAAATGACTTCGACCAGCGAATTTGAACGGAATTCCCTCTCTACCATAAACATGACTTTGATGCAAAACATAATCATTTCTACAAAATATTTTAAGTAACTTGATATGAAATGAATTGAAATTCCAGAATAATTAAATCCAAACATATGGAGTCAATATATAGATGTTGAAAATGTTTGTCTCAAAAGACACAACCTATTGAAGAGACACAACTATTTGAATTAATCTCTATATTTAAAGAGACACACCTCATGAAAAATGATAATGCCAAAAGTCATAATCTTTCATATAGAAAGACACCTTTTCAGCCAAATAATTTCTAAAATATTCTACGCACTTTTTCAATAATTCACGTATTTAAGTGATTTAAATTTGGCTTAATTTTCCATTCACCAAATAATACAAAATTCCAAGCAAAATTCCAACAATTCCCCACATGAATGAAAATTAATGCAAAATATCTATGCAGACACTAGTAGAGAGAGCGGAAAAACTCTGCATCAGGGATGGTAGCTTCTGGGTTTGAACCTCCCCCAGTGAAATATCATCAGACTTACTCGGTTAATTGGTGAACGTGATATTTTGAACCATTCAGCCTTTAGTGTAAGTCAAGATAACGATACTCACACAATGTCTTTCTCAAACCGTTCATGATTTTCAGAACTTGGTTTATTTTGGCCTTGAACCCTTCTTGGTTCTGCGAGTGTTTAGAGAATTTAAACCTTAAATAATTCTCATTGAAGCGGCCCCACTTCATACTCACATAGATGACCTCCTATTAAGAGTATTCTGCCATACTCCACTTGACTTAATCAAGATGTAGGAATCATTAAAAGATTATATTAACTCTTGCAATTCAACAGAAAGCACTTTAATATCATAGGAATGAGTTAGGAAATTAATTTCCTAAGTGCTTCATGGAATCCTCAAACTTAGTTATCTCTTTGAACCAAGATCTTAGGATCTCCAGTCAACAAGATAGGGTTACCATTACAAGGACTCTAGCGTAGTAGGTTTCAATCTCATTCCTTTCGATATGTAGCCTTCTTGATCTCTCGGTAAATCTCTTAAAGGTACCACGAGCTTACACTACTGAAATCATTTGTTTAATGGTATTATGTCTATGACTTATACGTCTAGACCTACTATTACATGTGACTTAGTATCTTATCAAATATAGCTAGCCAACGATCGATTCATTTGATAGATACAAATTTTCGCCACCAAGAAATCTCCTCATGAAGCTATATGCCTCATTAGCTTTATCAATTTCCAAACACGGTTGAATGATTTCTATCAAACACTACACTAGTCAATCACTTTTATTAGTGAATTTCAGAATCATGGGTACTCAATATTATCATTGAAACATTACCATGCATTTGAACTTTATGAATATTTTTCATATATTCTAATTGTTCTTGCATTTTTAAACAAACGCCATAACTGGCTTTACAACCCATTTCATCTACTATAGATTTAGTGTATATAATCCTTATAATTAGTATAAGGATTTTTTATCTTTCCACCTTCAATAAATATTGTTCTGTGATTATAAGATAGAAGCAAACATAATTGTTAAACTGAGTTACCCTCACAATTCCTCAATTAGGAATACATATGCAATCTAGTAATGTTGCATCCACAAGTTTCGAACTTTCCATTTCAAGTTCACAAGCATTAATTTTAACCCCCACATTCTTGGGTTATACTTGAACTTAAGAGTTCATCATCTCTTTCATAATTCAATTAATAATATCCGTATCGAGTGCTTTGTGAAAGTCTATGTACTTTCAAAATAGTGGTCGTCAACTCATAATTTATTTCAATTAAAGTTTCATATAACGTACTTCAATCCAATTATTTTGATCATCCAAATTAAATCAAGGCCATCACATGGACCAACAATGCTTTCAAAATATATACCAACTTAATTGGTTTCATGATTGAAGTCAAATTCAACAATACAGAGGGCTAAGCATTGCAACTTCTTCAAACATATGCAACTTATCACATTTGTGACATTTCACATGATAGTTTCATTTCAACCATCGATTGAAAAATTGTGTTCTCAAAAGACACAATCCTATAAAAGGACACACCTCTTAAAATTAATCTCTATGAAGAGACACACCTAAAAGTCATGATTTTTCATATGAAAGGACGTGCCTTTTCATCTAAATTGATTGTAGAACATTTCACAATATTCTGCACAATTTTCCACCAATTCCAAGTAATCAAATTAGGACAAATTACATTTTTTCATATTCTTATGCAAATATAATTTTGCACGAATCATTCCATTTAATTTTATTGAAGTCAGAAGTTTAACTAAATCATCACATTAAAACTTTTCCAGACTTAAAGAAAGTTCAGCATCATTGCCAACTTTAGGCACAGTTTGTGCTCTACAAAGTATTTTCATATCTTAATATTTTCGTAACAATTTCCCCTCGAGCAAATCACAATTTGTCATCCTTTATGCAAATATAACTGACATAAAAGTCATCTCACTTAATCCCAAAGAATTAAATGAGGCTATTAACATTAATCAAAGTTAGTATAATTTCAACTCCTTAAGATGAATTTACCCCGCATCGGTGCTAACAATTTTCCAGCAATCATCTTCCAAGATACAACGACTACGTCAAACCATAGTAGCACTCCAAATAACTTCGACCAGCCAATTCGAGCGAAATTCCCTCTTTACCATAAACATGATTTTGATGTAAAATATAATCATTTCTACAAAATATTTTAAATAACATGGCATGAAATGAATAATATGGAATTATGGAATGAATTGAAATTCCTGAATAATTAAATCTAAACATATGGGGTCAATATATGAATGTTGAAAATATTTGTCTCAAAAGACACAACCTATGAAAATAGACACGTCTCTTGGAAAATGATAATGTCAAAAGTCATAATCTTTCATATAGAAAGACACATTTTCAGCTAAATAATTTCTAGAATATTCCATAATATTCTACGCACTTTTCCCATAATTCACGTATTTAAGTGATTTAAATTTGACTTAATTTTCCATTCACCAATAATACAAAATTTCCAGCAAAATTCCAACACGTGCAAATCAAATCACTTTCCAGTTTATCCTTTAGGAAATATTAACCAACTTCTACATACTTAGTTCAGTCTTGTTTTACCGAATTATGAGCAACATTAATCATAGATTTGTTGTCACAATACAATCTCATTGGTCTTCCCATTTTCTTAGATCTTTTAGAATTATTTTAAGCTACAAATAACTCTCAAATTTCATGTGTCATAGCTCTACATTTTGCTTTCGCACTTGATCTATTATTAGATTGCTTTTTGTTGTCACCAAATTTCCACCAAGAAACGTACACTTACCTGATGTTCATATCTAGCATAGTCAGCATCTGTACGGATTTCAAATTTTCTTAGTCCTTTCCTTGGATGAATTTGTTCTCGAGCTTCCTTTAAGGCATCTAACATTGATCTTGCATAGTTAGTGTCTGTATAGACTTCAAAATTTTTTTTTCATCTTTACCGGGAAGAATTCGTTCTCGTGGGGACGGAGTCAGATATTTTCTGTTGTAGGGTCAAAAATTAAGTGCGCTCGCTCTCCAAAAGCAGTACGCTTCAATCATTGGCGCTCAAGCGCCTTCTTCTAGCCTTGCTCGATGTCCCAAGTTTCTATCATGTCAAGGCATACTTGAGTTTTCGAAACACTAAAAATGAATAAATACACAAAAATATAAGTTGGCAAATAAACTAGAACAAGAAATTTCAGAGGAAAAAGGGGAAATCAACTGATAGCTTCCAATTACATGAATAACAGCGAACATGTTTATTACTGCAACAAGTCAGTTGGATTGAATTACTTATTTGCGCAAAGATTCTGATAATTTACTTTCAGTTAAATTATTATCATATTTTATTAACATGAAGGGATAACATCAAGAATATATGTACACACAGAGACATGAAACTAAATGAATAAGATGAATAAAACATATACATACCAACATATATCTATATGGACGTGTATAGAAATATGAAATCAAAGGGGTAATATCAAGAAAATATATACCTATATATATATACGTATATATTTACATACACGTGTGTGCACAGAAACATGAAATCTTTTTTTTTTTTTTTTTTACACATTAGGGACTTCAGAGCTACAGAAAAAGGAAATAACCAAAATCGAGTTGAAATTAGGCAAATGGATAGCAGAAAGTGAACAAAAACAAAGATCAAGATGAAAATGGCGAGTTCGATATCCTTGCTACTTGGATAGACTTATTCATGGAATTTTTTGAAATATATACCTTCAGTAACAATAAATTATGCAACTACTGTATACTGATTGAAGAGAAAAAAAAAATTATACATAAACATTTTAACGAAAAATATAAAAGTCGTCAACCAATTATTTATTAATTATATTTGATATAATTTTAAACAGGTCAAAAATAAAATTTTAATTGGGTCAAAATTGAAATTTTAGGGTCAAGGCTTTTAAAAAGTTCAAATTTAATACCCTTTTTGAAAATTACAACTTAACCCCAAAACATATTGCAAGCAAGGGGCCTGTAACTACTCAAATTACAACAAAGGCTCCCGTCTCCACCTTTGGCCCATTTTACAGAATACCCAGTATATATATTTATTTGATTTTCTAGGTTATTCAAAGGCAAAAACTTCTAGTAGGCAAATTAAATCTGATGGGTAGCGAAAATCTAGTTGAACTAATCACATCAAAAAACTCGAAACTAACAAAAAATCTACTATTTAATGTTAAAATGAACTACACACTCACCAGATTATTGATAGCAAATAAATAAATAAACAAACAACAACTGATCAATGTCGCTGTCAAACTTTCCTTCCATATAAAAATCAAATAAAACAAATAGGAGAAGGAAACGGGTGTCATTTAATTGGGTTTTGAATTGCTTATCATATCTTTATATATATAATGAATGTACACATACGCACAGAACACGTGAACACATTGATGCAATTCTCCATTTTTTTGTTTATTTATTTATTTATTTTTTTCAAAAGTTTGAAAACTCAACAATCCTAGACACTGAAATTGACAAGCAGCGGACGGAAACTTTAGAATTATTCAATTAGAGAAAAAATTGTAATGATGGATTATGATATTATCATTAGGCTGTGATACCAATTGTTGAAATTAAATTTTTAATCATGCTAAGAAT